>NW_028186879.1:2798588-2878236 GCF_003343005.1 Rhea americana
AAAAAAAAAAAAAAAAAAAAAAAAGTATGTCAGCACAAGCCCAGACGAAACTCCAAATCCGGGAAAATAAAATTAACCATGCAGATCAAAGGCAGACGAGCACTGAGACCAAATGCCTGTAATCTGATCAGTGATCAGTTGCCATACATCAAAGGCTGTGCTTTGGAGAGGAAAAAGAGCTCCTTTTCCAGCAGGTACTTGCACTCTTAAATTCTGCCTTTCAGTGCTCTAGTTCTTTTGTTAAAAATCGATCACTAACTTTTTTTTCCCTTTCTTTTCTTGTGCAGGGAGAATGCACATGATTCTTAAATGCTTAGAGTTGAGTGGCTGGATCTGTAGCTTTTGAGTTCCCAAGCTGTGTTGTGGATTGTGTGTTGGAAGCGTTCCCCAGTGCCAGCGGGTTCCGCTTTATCCCTTTCATCTCACTGAGCTGCAGATCCCATGACATCATTCAATGCTGTGGGACTGGTTAGAGAGCTAGAATACAGCCTGTGGGGGAACACAGCTACAGAGCAACAAGAGTTTGCATGATTTCTAATCAGGTTAGTCCATTGTAACAAACCCAAGGCTCACTTCAAAGTTTYCATTATATTACAGTTGCCTCCTAAGAAGGGAGAATAATGTACCTATAAAGCTTTCTTGCTACAAAAAGATGCTTTATAATTTTGTCTGCAACAGGAAGTTACAATTTTCTGTGAAGTTCTGGAAGTCAGACATGCAGGTCAGTTATGTTAGGCAGCTGTAACAAATGACAAAAACCTACTTTTGCTCGTCTCTTTTTTGAGGTCTGGAGCAGAGAAAAGAGTATATTTTGTACAGGGAGCTGGCAATTTTGCAATGTCGAAAACAAGCACAGTAGAGCATACTCTTAGTTTTCAGTTCATGTCCTCCCTGCTATTTACTGTGTGTCCTTTTACAGATCATTTTATCTGGGCCTGATTCGTCTGTGGCTCGTAATTCCTTTATGTAAATGAGCCATAAAGCTGCCATAAGTAACCCTCAGAAGCCTTTTAGTATAAGGGTATTGCCAAGCTGGGATGGATTCAAAGTGGTCACATTATCCTGTCAGCAGAGTGAGGCTTTGGGGGAATAAAAGGATATTGACAGACATTTGCTGTGTTGCTGCAGTTTATAGCCCCAAGAATGGCTGAAGAGGTCCATGGAAAGCAGAACAATTCTCAGGACTGCTCTGACTTGTGCTATTTCAGTACAGAGAAAATGCAGGAGTAATGTACAACCAAATTTCATTTTCCCTGACCACAAGGGGAAAAGGTTAGCCAAGGTTGTGGCATAGAGATTAATTCAGCCCTATGTACTTCAGCTGGCAGTAGGACATACAAATATCAGGCARGATTGCTTTTAGGATAATCAGCCATACTGAAGATATTGCAGAAGTTCTCATAAGTGTATCCCTCTTTCTTTGGGTATACTACCCAAGCATGATAAAGGCGATGTAAGCATGTCAACTGGTAGCCATTGGGGGATTCCTGCAAATATTTCCACACTGAGTAACCGAGAATTCATTAAAAGTAAATAGAGCAAATGTGCTAGTCACGGCTGCCTTGAGCATTAAAAACAAAAGTAAACAAGCAGCACRTAATGTGTATTGGGTAGTTCAGAGCAAGTGTCTTGCCGAGATCCCTCCTTGCGTGGGGCCCTGTGCGCAGGCTGGAAGCACCTCCCTCTTGCTGCTGGCCCCCTGGAAAAGYGAGTTTGTCCAACTCCTGCTTTCACAGCCTGTGCACTGCTGGGCCCTCGCCTGCAGCTCCCTGCCAGGCTGCGTTCCCCCACTGCCGTGTGCGCTCCCTCGGCCTGGGCCGTCCTTGTTTCAGCGGCTCCATACGTGCTTTTGCTGCACTTGGTAGCTTAGGGAGCCTTCTGCTGGCTGGACGATGTACGGTGGCTAGCACCAGGCCTCATAACGAGCACTGTGTATCACGGTGATAGTAATTAACATCTCCAAAAAGCTTTGAGAGCCTTTTAAGGGATGCTGAATAGTGTAATTGTGTTGTTAGTTGGATATAGTTTAAGTAGTGTTTTGGATTATCTATCCAGGTAGGCCTTTGGGGGATGTTCTGGTAATTGAGATGGAGGAGATGTGTTACRGGTACAAAGGAGTATCATACAGGAAATGAATTGACTTTCAGGAAGATATTACTGGAAAAATATGTCAACAAACCATAAATTTCTGTCTTTCTCTAATTATCACTTCCAACTATTATAAATAAAAGACATTTATTCAAACGTTAATTTGTGCTCTTCTGACATACAACTTCTCCCTGCTCCCTGGGAGATTACTTGCTGACAGTCCATTTGTTGCTTTCATGGTAAAACTGGAAGTGCATAAGTTGAAATAAATTTTACAGGCAAAATAAATTTTACAGATTATCTGTTCAGAACTGAAATAACTGTTTTCTGTTCATTTTTAAAGGTGCTATCCTTTAAGAAGAATATCATTTGCAAAAAGCACCTTTTAGTTCTCTGTGCTTTAAGTAAAAGCAAATCCTAAAAGGCTGTTAGAGGTCTTTGATCTTTCTTTTGCAYGTATCAAAAAGAGAAGTAAGGTTAATTATTACCAATTTAACCTCCTAGAGCTTAAGTATTGCATTTTGCRTTTATAACACTATCTTTCACTGTGGAGCTCAGCAGCCTGAACAATCTGCCATTCCCTATTGTACTGCTGCCTCAAAGTTTGATCAAAGTGTGTAATAATAACAGCAGTCTGTATAATTCAGTATTTTTCCAAAGGCTGACAATCATCTTTTCTCTTTGCATAAAATGAAGATAACACATATGTATAGTGATTTGTATAAGTGATACAACAGGCTAGTGCCAGAGCTAGAAATAGGACATGTGTAACATAACACTCACTTACATGTTCTAATCATCAGCTCATGCTTCCCCTTGTAGTCACTAACCCAGCAAGCATCCAAGCACAAGTGGTCTGATTAAAATCCATTAGACTATTCAGTAGAGGTTTGATTCTAATCACTGAAATTACTGAGGTAGAAGCTGATCTGAAATTACTGAAATTGGGTATCCAACCTGTATTTATTTTTAAGTGTCTAAAAAGCTGCTCTAAAATAAGTGCCTTTTTCCTGTATGCGGCCAGAGAGAGAGCGAGCTGTCTCTGAAGTCCTGCAGAGGGAGATGCTGTCTTCCTAATTCATTGCTTAAACTTTTCTAAATTTAGAAAGGATCTTCACTGAGAATTGCTTAATAGTTGTACCTTTCTCTTTTTACTATGTAAGAACTCAAGAAGGTTGCCTAATTATTCTCCTAAAGGTTAGACAAAAGTCAGGCTCATAAGTTACTCAGGTTAGATCCCATTTTAGGAGTTTAGAGGGAAAACAGAGTCAAGCCCAAGGCTGCAGCTTATGCTTACAGTGTTTTGTTGGATCAAAGCTATAAATGATAGCTGGCTGATAGAAATGGCAGCTCTGGGGAGATGATTCTTAAATATAACTAAATAATAAGAAAAATACTTTGTAGGTGTAATTGTGCTTTTTTGGGGAAAAATGCTATTTTAGTTAGGTACTATCACCTTGAAATGGTCAGCAGTTGTTCTTAAATGTCTTGGCTCAGCTGATCTCTGAAAACATACAAAAATTTTCGTGGAGTATCGTGCTCCTATCAAATAACCACAATGGTTATGCAAATCCCTGGCACATGCTCTTCTAATATTCATGCTGTGCCTAATGCATTTTTGTCTTACACATCACATAATTTACCATGTTGCTTTATATACAAGTTCTCTGCACTCAGCGATAAGCATTCATCAATTCATTGTACCTCTTGTGTCGCCCTTCCTTTACATCAACCCGTAGGAGCTCCAACCTGGCTCAGGGAAGACATCAGGAATCATGAGCACAGGAGATGTAGTGCCACCTTTAAAGCAAACTTGCTCGCCATGCAGCCATCTTTCATGCTACCCACAGCCATTTGAAGTGTGGCACAGATACTAGATATGCTATTACAAATGTCCCACTGACAGCACTGGAACATTTGCAAGCTTTCATTGTGCACATCTCTTGGCGTGACTGCGTCCTGATGACCAGCCATGGGCTGCAAGACCATTTTCGTAGCCTTTTGTGGCAGGTCAGCACTGGCTCTGAAGCAGCATTTGCCCCTCTAGGCTCCAGTTGTTGTGAGAAGTGTAGATCATCACCTTCATAAAGAATTAGGGGGATATCATTCCATGGGACTGTACAGACTCATGGTCTGGAGAGATGCTTAAGAAGACACGGACTTATCCTACTGCATGATCTACATTGCCATCTTGATGGAATCTAACACCCTGTTCTTGCCACATTACATGGATGTTGTTAGTCCAGGTATTGCTGATACCTACTCCCACTCTCTGCTACACTGCTTGCAATCTCCTTGATAGTCATTACCTATAATTTTATGCTTGCAATCTCCTTAATAGTCACAAGGTTCATAAGAACTTCAATTACAGAACCTTTAGGCAGAAAAATCAAGACCCTTTGGCATTTCCTGAAAGACTGGCTCACTGTTATCACAGAGTATGTCATCAGACTCGCTATAACCTGCAACACTGCACAGTCATTGCAGAGCAATTTGTTCTAGTCTAACACTAGTTTTGGATGTAGCCCAAGTAATTTCTGATTTTCAGGGAAGAAGCTCTGTTTGCTGCTTTTATATGCTGCAACGATAGGTCGTTGCCCACACAAGTTAYAGGAGAAAAGAGATTGGATCTGTCTCTCCTGAGTTCTGAATCTTACAGTTTACCTGTTTTTTTCTCTGTGGCTCTTCACAGGACCCAGCTTTGACTAGGTCCCTCATGGGTAATATAAGATCTAAGCAAAATGGAGATTTGTGATCCTTGGCTTACCACGAGAATCACTCTTAGGGAACCCTCAAGGGCATTCCCGCAACTAGACAATGCAAAAGGGTGGGAATATGGCTTTGAGGTTGTGCTTGAGGATAATGTAGATGCACCTTCTAGGAAGTACTAGTTAATTCACCTGTGATTGGGAATCAGATGTTGTGGTTTTATTCCTAATTATATCACGTGGGTATGACTTGAGGCAAATCACTTTTTCTCACTGAATTAGATCCTCAGTTGTATAAGCTATAACTAAAGTGAAATCAAAAGAGCAATGATAGTTTATATGGCAGGTGGCCATCCAGTGCCCTGTATGTTTTCCTATTTCTTTACTTATGTAGATAGTTGTTTGTAACAATGTGCTTGAAATAATATACAAAAGATTCTGTATGAATTACAACCCAAAATCTAGCACTGAAGCCTCAAAGGTTTCTACATTTAAAGAATTCTTGAAAAACAGTATGCATCCCTAGGGTACTAGTGCACTTCTTGCTTCACTGTTCTCTGGGGTTTCACAGCCCTTAGCTGTCCTTGCACATATCTTGGTAGCTGATGAACTGTGTCTTTGTGATTGTTCCGTGTTTCATTAGATGAAAAATGAAGTTTCTTTCTTCTTTCACATTGGGCTTTTCACTTGTACTGAAATGATCCACTGTGATTTTCTACCTGTTTTGGTTGCTGAAGCTCTCTGCACCAGCATGCAAACTTTAATAACGTCATATTATTTTCAGAGGTGCTGGCAGAGTTGTGTCAATGAGATTCTCCAAGGCTGTTGGAGCTAGATCAGCAATACTGTTCATATAGCTAAAACAGGAGAATTTGATAGACCTGTGACTTTGAAATTTGTATTTTAGAAGCCAGTGGATGTTTTTGAAGCACTATCYTTCAGCTGACTTTAAGTAATTCATCTACATAGTAGCATGCCTTTCACTTCAGAACATTTCATTATCCACTGTTTAATCTCATACAGCATGTTAAGCTCTCAACCAGGTTATACCATGTTTTGCTACATTTGCAAAAAGCTTAGTATCCAAAAACAACACCCCCCCCCAAACAAACCCAAACCCAAATACCCAAATCCCAAAGGTATTCTGTTGAAGAGACAAGAAAAAGCAGGGTAGGTGGRACGGAAAGAAAAGGAGAAACAAGTCTGATACTTGCCATTAGCTGATCAGCAGTAGAGATCATAGCTGGCCACCTGCCTACTTGTTATCAAAACATACGTTTAGAAGTATTCCCTTAAGGGAACTCTAGCAAACAATTTCTATAAGATCATGAAGTTAWTTTCTGCTAAAAATAATGTTCTTATTTTAGACATAGTGATGTTTATAAATAGCTATGTCTGATCATAGAGACACTGCAATCACATGACCATATTTCTATCTTCAAATATTTGTTCAGTTTGGGCCTTYGTTTTCACTTTGTAGTTCAGAATTTTCCCCACTTAAATAAAACACCCTCAGTCTATTTCACAGATCTTGCACCACTTCTCCCTCCCCCTTCCCTTTTTTTTGACAGTTTTAACCAGAATTGGCCCTCTTTCCGAGACTTTTTTCATCTTATAACCAAGAACAAACTAAGAACAAGTTTACCTTCTTTTAAAATTAATGCTTCATTTTTTAATATTTTCTAAAATATGGTTCTATACCATAAGTTTGAGCCAATGTCCTATTTAGTTAAGGCATAAACCTGTAGAAATGTAGTTGTGAGGAACCTCAGCCCAGACCCCTAATTTCGCTGCAGTTCTGTCAGCGCGGACCCGCTATGGATGCAGTTCTGCATTCCCCGACTTGTCCGTCCTCTGAGATGTGGGAGCTCACTGCGACAGCTCACGTGCAGTTGCATACTTCATTCCTTTCCTATATCAAATTCTATACTCCCAAGTACATACGCTGCAAGCACAAATTAACATTTCTGTGCTGGGCAATATCAATTCCTTTTCAAATTTCTATGAATACTTACTACCTCTGCAGCTAAGATCCTGAGAGCCTGAACTCAGTAAAACGTTAAGATCTTTTTGCAAAGTACAAAAGGGAAGAGACTCTGTTGAGGAGCTGAGGAAATCTTTGTAACAAAGTTATCCCTAGAATCCTAAGAATGCTTGTATGGCCTTAATTCTGGGCACAGGACAGTCAATAGGACTTAAGTATATGCATATTTCTGAATTTGAGCCTAGCCCATACATCATTTGTGGAGATTCAAGCATAAAGAAACTAGTCTTTCCTCAGAAAATGATGTAGTAACTGACTTGTAGAGTAGCATTAATATAATATTTGGATGACTTTTTCCTGTTAGAGAAAGAGAAAGGTAGGATTATTCAAAGAAATTAAAGAAAAGAAGGCATATAGTTATACATACCACACTTAGTACTAACATATAAAGTAGATATTTGAAGAGAGTCAATGTTTTAGAAGAAACAGTAACTAGATCTAGTCCCTAACCAGTTCTCTGCAGCACTAGTTGCAATATGTAATTTTCATATATTTTATTTTGTAAGAATTGACGGATTTGATTATTTTTCCTCTTTTATTCCCGACTATAGACGATAAACTATAATTTCTCTGTTAGTTGTGTTAGAAGCTACATCCTACTGTCTATAAGAAATCTTACATTTTAGCCACAGCCATAAAAATGCCAAAAAAAATGGAAACAAATAAAGAGTAAAAATTATAAAAGGGATCAGGCTCAGCTGATACTGCTGCCAGCTTTTAAAGCAGATGTTTTTCTTTTGACATTCATCTGTTTTTAGTCTGGAGTACTGTATCTAGTTTGACACACATTTCCTAGCTCATGATTTGTGAACCTTTCATATATTTTCCCTAGATATATTGTTACRCTTTTCATCACCTTAAATCTCTTTCTTTTGTTCTTCCAAAAAACGAAGAGCTAGGAAAAGTTAAAAACAAATTAAGCACAAAAGACTGAAAAGACTAAATGAAGATGACTCAGGAAATGCAATGATAAGTTCTAATACTATCTTCGAAGTAATAACATAAATGATAAGAGGACAACCTTAAAAGCTGGTAGGAAAAGGAGCAATGGTATGAAGCCAAAACAGAAAAATTTCATCGGGAAAATATATACTCCTTATTATGATGGCAGTTWATCATAGCAAAGGTAACAAAAAAATCTGCAGACAAGGTTGCTATCACCTAATGCTCCTGAATTCTTTACTGAAATTCCCCAGAAAAATCACTTCTCAAGAACCACTTATTGTGTGAAACACAGCATGACAGAGTGTTTTATTTATTTATTTTTGTGTGATGCACTTTCTCCCACAATGGCAAGCTGTTTGAGTGCGGATCCATTGTTATTTGGTATATTCCGGTTTCTGACCTATTCTGTGTACTTTAGCGTTAAACATATACTTTCATCAAGGAATGAACTAAATGATATAGAGAGGCCAGTAACATCAGGAGCATGATAATGGCCCTATTGTTCTGCAAGGTAGCTGCCCGTTGTGTGAAGCAATACTCCCTTGTATTTGTTCTGGACCTGCTACCTTCTTGTTTCATTTAATACCCATGAGTTGTTGTAATATAAGGAGCAGAGAATAATTGCTAACATGTGAGGATTTATTTTAGATTTTAAATAATCTTTACTTTTGCCCCTTAGAAAACATTGTAATGAGACTACTGTTTCATTTGGCACTTGAATTGAAGGGCTCCGTCATCTATGAGACCTTGATTCCCTAAGATCACAATAAGTGTCTGGGACTAAACCTTATGCCCTGTTGGACTCCTGGCCCAACTGCATGTTCATGCAACAAGGTTACTTCCAAAGAAAAGAATCTCGCAACAACTGTTGCCGGTATTGTTAAAAAAATGGAGGTACCAACTTACATCAAAAGGATCAGGTTCAGAGGGAATCAGAGGCCTGTGCAAGAAGTGTCAGAAGTGTCAGAGGAGGTCAAAGATAGTTTGGGAGCCTGCTGCAAGGGGAAAAAAAAGTTATTTGGGGAGCTTCAGATTTACTAAGCGGGAGATGCTGCATGGGGATGAAGTCTACAGGACAGTAGCAGCTGCAGGATGGGGTTAGATCTATAGGTTAATGAGGGATTATATACTAAGATCACAGTAATGTCTTAGTAGAAAGTGTTACCAGAATTTTTAGGTTTTCACAGTGTGCAATAATCACAAGTCTTGTGCTTAGCTCTTCCCGCCCCTGCAGTGTCTGGCCCTACCCTGGCAGCCTCTGCAGCRTCCCTTGCAGCCCAGGGCAGGTGCCTCTCTGCTCCAGCAGCAGAAGGGACAGAGGCTAGAAGCTCTCTGTCTTCTCACTTCTTCTTTTCTGTCCTTTCTCTTTCCTCCTTCCCAGAGCAGACTAGAGTTTGTACTCTTAGAAAATCTATATGTCCTAGCAGGAGCATGGATAATTGAAGGGGGATACTTTGGGACAGGATAGCCAAATAAATAAATGTAGAAGAGGTCTCAGTTCTCAGAGAACCAGGCTACATTGCAACATCCACCATGGGAGTTTATTTTGAAGGAGGGATCCTGGYTCCTCAGTGAAACCAAAGTGTCTGCTCTGGAACTGTACTGACCATTTGTACAAAAAATATAATAATATTGAACACTTACGACCTCATGATACTTATTAGGCATCAATATTCACTGAAAGATTCAAAAAGCATCGCTCATCAGTACTGCAGGAAAGATGTGTATGAAAGGATCTCTGAGACTGGTTTGTTCTTATTTCTGGTGGTCTACCCGAGCTGAGATAGGAAATTGTTTCACCTTTATTTTAAAAATTAAAGCAGTTTTGCCACATTTATTTACTTAAAGTGAAGAGAGCCTGCTGTTTCATCAGTTTCTGTATAGTACCAGACTGCCTCTGGTACTGTGTGTGTTCAGATAGGGAAAACTAAATTAGCCCAAACTGCTATTAGCACTGTATGGCTACACTGTAGTCATATTGTGATGAACTGCAACTACACTGATGCTTTTACAGCCCCAGTTAGGCATCGCATTTCCTAGAGCCAGACAAATTGTGTCACTATTCAAATTACTTCACAAAGCCCTATGGAAGAACCTGTTTAACCTTCCTTTCCACATGTGCAGAAGTGATTGTAACATGCCAATCTGGTTAGTAGAATAAAGCACGGAGGGCTATGCCCGGTCTTACTTCCGTCCATGACCTAAGTAGCATTCATTGCCGAAGAATAGCACTTTCTTGCAGTGCCTCTTTTAATGGGAGACAGAAGGAGTCGAAAGAGCGGAGAGAGTTTTGGCTTCCCCCTTGGAGAATGCAGTGTCTGGTGGGTGGGAGAACATGCAGATTGTGTATAAAGCTGGCATTATATCAACACCAGGTGCTGATTTTAATATCTTTGTAATCTGTGCTAAAGAGTAATCAGAAGCAGGTTTACTCATACAGAGTTGTCGGGCTGCATGCAAACAGCATGCACTTCTGTCATACCGAACAGGCACTACCTATTGAAATTCTCATTAAAGAATGTAAATCTGTGTTGCTGGGAATTTATGAAGCAATTATTGCTGTGATTTATCCAACTTGTAGAAGTTCTGCTGATGAATGCTAGTTCATTTATCTGAGGACAACGGGCTTTTGAACAGCTGGAACAATCAATAGCACATAGGCGCCCTTTGTTTCCCTTCATATCTCTACTTTATATGTATATGTGTATGTATATGTATATAAATAATTCAAAAGAAMGAATGATTGTTCTTTTGCTACATCTTCATCAGCCATAGAGTGAATGAACACTGGTGAGGATCTACAGGATATATGATATCCCTGAGACCTGCATATCTGACAGGAGGACTAGAAGAAATCTTACTCCCTCCAGATAAATGTATGGAACAACTATTTTTGTTGTAAATTTAGAGATTCCCAAACCCATTTTCTAGTGCCCTGACTTCTGAAGCTGCATGCTGTCCTTAGCAGAAGACTTAATTATCCAAAGACTAGTTACTTGGTGGTTTTAGAATTTTGGTGGACTGAAAAGAAGGTCATGTCCTGTAAACCGGTTTGCATAGTRATGTGTCTTATTCCTGTTATTGGGAAAGAACAGCAGAAGCTGACTCAARATAGCACCAGATGACAGTTGTGGCTTCAAGAACCTCAGTACAACATTACTCCCTGCAGGAGCAGAAGGATGCTTTCCATGAGGAAATATGGGGCTGGGGGTGGGGATGTGAAGATGAGATGCATGGGTCAAATGATTGCCTGTACCACACACAYTGATGTACTGGTAATTAGAGGCATCTCTATATGACCTTAAAAAACTTATTTTCTCTTTTATTTCCTACATATTGATGGGAGTGTGCAGATACAGGCCAAGTGTCACTACGCAGATGGTTCAGTTTAATGAAAGGCATCATTTCTTGATGATGGCCCTCATATTAATTTAAGAACTGGTGTCAGTGGAAGATGTTAAATCACACAGAAGACTTCCAGCACACAGGAAGTCAGTAGGCAGAATGGCAGCAAATGTTGAAGTATGCATGAAGATGCTAATAAATCAAGTTTTATCCTGCATTCGCACTGCAAAGAACTGGAGCTCTTTCAAATCAGAACCTGAGCTCTTTTACTTAAAACTCCTTCTGGGTACTGTAGCTGAATGATAAAGAGCATACAAACTTAGTTCAGAGCTTTTGCACATGGATACACGGCAGATCTGGGTAAAAAGAACTGGAGATGAACATCTACATTATTTCTTCAGTTAAGATGCATAGTGCTGTGTTTATTAGAATGTGCAGAGGATTACAAATAAGTGCTGTGTTTTCTTACAACATTTTCAGCAGAACAATCTTCAGAAATATCCACAAGACCTCACACAGCCTTGAAGTCATTTAAAGAGAGAACTACAAATAATAAGTGCTATAATAAAAACTCTGCCTTCTGCAACATACAGTGAAAGCTTCGAATGTTTCAAGAACCCCTCAGGTTCCATCTTGCTGTAATTCATAGCTGTATCGATAATATACAGTGTATTTACTCTGTAATTTCATCCTTTCATGAAAGAAGGCTATAGTTAGGCAACTATAGCAAAGAGACTTAATTTTCAGCAATTCTACACTGTACTAACGTGCCCTGTAAATCATCAGCWCTGCCCACCTGCTGTTCCTTCAGCCCTGGTAGCTCAGCCCCAGTCAAACCCCGCTGCTGCTGCCTGGCCAGGGCCAGCCAGAGGTTTTGCAGGGCTGTAAGCATGTGCTGCCTTCAGCATGGGCCAAGGGCAGCTCTCCCACGGATTCAAGGAGCAGAAGCTGCCTTTGAGCATGGGCAAGGGCAACAAGCAGCTTATTAAATGCTGGTTGCTTCCCTCCATCTGACATCCAAGCACCACTTGGGATTGGATCAAATCAGTACAAGTAATTGTGCTATTTATGGATTCTATAATTATTTTAAAGTTGTGTGACACTAAATGTCTTCTTATTTTGATATTTACAGCTTTGACATGACTCTTACTTAATATATATGGTTAAGAAATATAAGCTTGTACTGGAGTAAGACTGTATAGAAATGTTATAAGCTTAACATTTTGGGAACTGGTGAGTTCTCTAGTTTAAAAGGCTTTYGTAGCTTTTAATTAAGGATCTGCAAACAACAATTTTAAACCCTATTTTACAAAAATATAGTTCTGTTCAAAGCTATCCTTTTATGACATGGCATGATTACTCCAAATACTCTTTTCTTTTCAACTAAGTTCTTTCTCTGCTGTTTTTTTTTTCTCTCTCTTTCCCCTGAAACTCTGCAGGTACTCATTTTAAAAGGAAAGGTACTGTGGAAATGATTCACATTTGCCTTTCATTATGGCTATTTCATCTTCATCTTTTGTGAATAGCATTTTGTACTTCCAAAAAGTGATGTAACTTAACCACTGCCTTCCATGGAAGCTCTGAATTAAACTCTAACTGTTATTTACTTCCCTTTAATTATAAAAATACATCAGGTTAGTTTGTAATTAAGGGTAATGATAATGTTGTTTGATACCTTGTATGAAAAAGTTTAAATATTCCATGACCAAGGAGKGGTAGGAAGGAGAGTAGCAAAGATACCATAAGTTACTTTTCCTTAGTCTCTCAGAATGGAGAACAAMAATTAAAAGAAAAAAGAGGACACTGCCCCCCCGCCCCGAATTCTGTATGTATATTAAAAGCAGGAGGATGGTAGCAGCAGTAGCTGCACAGCGCATGAGAGGAGAGAGGGAGCACTGAAAAGCCCTGAGATGCGCTCATGCGGGTCTTGAGGGGTTAGGGCTGAAGTCCCCAGGGCTGCCTAACTGCACGTGTTCTCCCAGTGCAGACAGCAGAAAAGGAGCCAGGGTTTCCACCCACATCTGCAAGTTCTCTTAAGCTGCACGGAAAAACGGGTTATATCAAGCTGCTGGACATGGCAAAAAGGTGGCCGAGGCGTCTAGACAGAGCTGCTCCAAAGGMCTCTCATGGTGCAGGAGCTTCTTCCAAGGCACTTGGAGCTCCTCATATTTTAAGCCAAGACAGTAAAACATACAAGAACTGCTCTGTCARCACTCCTAGGCAGAAAAAGCCACTGCAGATAAGCTAAATGATGCYTTTGCATTCTCATGGGCGAAGTTAATATCTACTATGGACAAATATTTGTGGGGATTGTTAAYAGAAGTTTTGTCAAGCTTGAGCATCTCTTAAAGAGATTGCATTATGTCTGGTATTTAGGTATAACTAAACCTTCCTGTATCTCTGYTGTCTAATTATATCTTCACAGAAGGGGAAGGAATTCAGCAAATGAGGACAGTGATAGTAATACTCATTCACAAGGAATAGTTAATATACTGAGAAGTGTATTGCCAAATGTATACACTAAAATATTTCTCAAACATTTCTAGTGTTTCAAATCATCAGAACTCAGCAATRTACCCAGCTTGTAGATCCTTCAAGGATGTTTTAAACCCCAGCCTGGAAAGCAYCGTGCATAAGGATGATTTTTCTTCTCTACCTTGCTAGAGAAGGATACAACTTAAATAGCATTTTGAAGTTTGCTGCTATTTCATCTCCATCCTGTATACATATATATTAGTAATAGTCTCATGCAGGAGTTAATCCATCACTATGGGGCTCATTTTACATTTGAAGTACACCGACATATTTGGAAGACAATACAAAAAGGAAAGTAAAGCAGATCTTTTACAGAGACGTAAAGAATGAATGAAAATCAGTTTACTTGGCTTTATAGGTTAAGTATTTCTTTTACTCAATTCATAGGATGTGTTGAAGACCGGCAAACTGTTTTGTTGAGTTTGAAAGACTGTGCATTATTTATTTTGTAGAAATACGCTTTATGAGAYGTATTGCAGATCTGTAAAAAAATGCATCTGTTATGGCATTGTTTTATCTGCAGATGTTAGCTATTTTAGAAGGCAATAAAGTTTACAGATGAGATCACATTTAAACTCRTATTTGTAATATTCCCTATCTTGTTTTTTAAACATTTTTGACAAAGATGAGGCTGGTCCTGTGTGAATACTTTTGGGAATTACATAAAGATACTCTGTTCTTTCTGTATCCATGAGGCTATTAGTCATAGTTACTTACATTCTTTATGTTCCCTGAACACAAAGAGCAAGAAAAGTAGAATTGAGCACTGACTCTAGAGAGGCTGAAGAGGGCAAAGGAACTCAAATACTATCTTACATAAAAATGTCAGACCCTCTCCTTTGGTGTGTGTTTGTCCTAGCAGGATCAGCTAGAAAGCTTTTGGAAAATCCRCAAGGCTACATCTCAGCTGCCTGCGACACAGAAAATTTGCACTAAAGGTAAAACCAGCTGTGGACAGTCCGTTTATAAAATAAAATGGCTTTAGTAACAGAACACGTGAGGTTATGCGTACATTGCATTTGGGAGGTATGATTGCAGTACGCTCAGGCATTTCTAGGTAGCCTTCATCTAGCTAGTGAGCTCGGGTAGCTGTATCAGTGAGTTTTTAGCAGCACTGGCTTTACAACAGGCTCTATGAAGATTCATGAGTACTTGGTTGTCTGGATTTTGCTGAAGTCAGTGTTGCCACACCTTTCCTGATGTTGCTCGCCAAACTAGAGAAATGAAAGCTATCCAGGCTTCCAGGCTTTGCCTGTATGGGCTGTAATTGCACCTTGGAAGAATGCTTAACACTGCAAAAAATAGTCAACTGAGGTTTTAAAAAGGGAGAAAGTAAATAGTCTCCATTCTATGTGCAGCACAGCCACAAATATAACGTCTATGATGGCCTTAGACAATGCTGTTCTTCAGTGTTACCTGTTAGAAGAGTCGAACATGGTGTCACCTCATCTCTTCCCCTCCTGGCACCTGCCTCACCTGTTTCTCCATAAAGTGCTGCAATGGATAGAAATGCCTTAGAAAAATTCAGGGGATAAGGTCCACAAGGTTCTCCATATCACTGTAGGAGAGCAGGAGTGCCAGATTCATGCTCGTGTTCCAGCTGGCCGTTCCCTCCAGCAGAGCAGAGGCTGCTGCAGGAGTTGCAGAGATCCCTTTCTTCTTTCTGTAGGACTAGCTTTGATTGCCACAAGGTCTCCTGTGTAAAGTRACAATATTTGTATATAATTACAAGTTATCTTTTAACCATTAACCATATTTAATGTATGAAATGTGCTGCTGCTGCCACTGTTTTATTTAACAGTCATAGCAATATRACAGCAATATAAACTATCAGGCCGATAGCTTGAACGTTTCAAATTATTGCACCACCAGATGATCCAAAACAATTTTCCGTGTTTGTACTCCTAGATTATGGCAGCTACGAGGTACTTAGACTTATAGTCTTTTGTTTTGTTTAAGTTTGCRTTTACAACGGACATGAGCAGCTACCACAGCTTAGCTGAGACGCAGCAACTTCTTGATGCCTCTGAGCTTGTGAGTTGTTTTTAGGTCCTTCTTCCAACACAAGTGTAAGAGAAAAACAGACTTGTTCAGGTCAGCTCTCTGAAACAGTACAGAACTCCTCAGTGCTTACAGAATCCAGGGTGGGTTGGAGAGGTTCTGTATTTCCATGCAGACACAGTAGAAAGACCAAAGCAATTCAAAATGTAAGCAGAAAGCCAGGACTTGATTGAGGACACTGAGGTGCAGCGCTGTAGACAAAGACGTGATAAAAAGCTTTGGGTCTAAGTGCTATTTAGTGGAGGATTTGCAACTGCACTTGGAGTTCCTCGAATGCTGGCAGGTGCCAAGGAAACAGGACCTTGCAAGTTCTTTGTATCAGCAAAATCCCCAGATCTTCTTAATATATTCTCAAACTGAGAAAATTGGTGAACCACCAAAACTATGTATAGTAATATATAAGCACTGTATGTAATAGATAATATGAAATATCTTCCTTTTTGATATTTGGAAGCAATTTTCTGTGTAGTCACGAAATGGGTAACAAGGCTCTGTATGAGGATGATGATATTTTTACAAATAGCAGAAAAGGTGGAGGCAGAGTTACTTATGTAAAGGTTAATTAATTCCAAAAAATACTTCTTAAAATTACCTTACTGTCCCTTTTGTCTCATTTACTTGGAAAAAAAAAAGATTCTCATATTCTTAAATTCCATCTATCTGCATAATAAATACAAGTACTGCAAAATCTGGACTTGTTTCATTTTGCTGGAGAACTTGGGTTTTCCACATATCCCAGCAAATTATACTATGAACTCTCTCTCGCCATACTTGCAGTGATAGGACTACTGAGTTTTCTCCAAGGAATTCCTTTCTCTGACTTCTGATGACTTCTAAGTAGTCACTGAGTGCAAACAGGTAATAACTAAAATAATCACTTACCCCAAATTCTTAGTAGCCTGACCCTTCCTTTCTCATTGTATCCGTTTTCTTACACCCCAACTCCTGCAAGAAGGTGCACCAGCAGGTCCTACAGCAGCAGCAAGCACACTACCTCCTGTCTGACATTAGCTCGTGTTTTTTTTTTTTCAAAAGAAAACATGAAACCTCTTAACAGCTCATTGTAGAAAAAAATAACACTTAGTCCTCACAYAAATTACTGCAAGTTAAAAGTTGACCTATGTTTGACATCCTGACAATTTTATAATGCACAAATGAAAGAATGAATTCTGTGTAATGGATAATTCCTGGATGTTTTCATTAACTGCRGGGATCATATAGGGGTTCTTGGCTTCTCTTATAGAAGTCCAGTTGGTGAAACAAAAGATACAATGTATTGCAAAATCTGAGTTATTTTTGATCCCTCAGTTTATTTTTCTTTATTTTTTTCACAAAAGTAGAAATTCGTACTTGGATTAGAGGCTTCTCTTCCATTCGCCTGTTTGCAGCTCAGCATTCTCTTGCGATGGTGGTAAGCGAGAGCCAGTGATGGCTGCAGACTGAAAGCAAAGCAAAATGAAGGTACTTACGCTTACTACTCAGGCTGGACAAAATGTTAACRGGGAACAAACATCACAAATGGTGGAAAATAAATGATTTATTAAAACTATTTTAGATTTAGTGAATTAAGACATTTTAAAGAATATAAGTTACAAGAGGTAGAAAATACACAGAATTTTTCATTTTTGATTTTTTGTCTCCTGCTATGTTAGTTTAAGTAAATAGAACAGTATTCATTTTATTAGAAAGAAATATTTTATTTACCTACTTTAAGTTGTAGATTTCATAATGTAAATTTTAAGTTCAAAGTATTACGTGTACAGTCTACTGAGCACATTTTCACTAGTTTCCTCATAAGTAACTACTCCATTCAGTAGGAGAGCAACATATAAGATAGTGTAAGTAGAATTAGAGTGGTCTTAAATTAGTATGAAAAATCAGTCTTGTTCCCACATTTTAAGTCTTGTATTTCCTGATGGATTTCAAAGTTTATTTTGTTCTGCCCACCCATGGTGTAACTTGAGCTATTACTAGTTAGACTTTCTGAATATTACTGATTTATACTGATAAACTGATTTTTGTAATTTATGTCCTCTAAGTGCTGCTGTGATTTTATATGCACACACAGATGCCTAAAGGTCATCAATCTTAACCAGGTTTTACTGGGTTATCAAAATGGCTTGGATTTCTAATTCCCATGGTAAAACTTCCATGAGATGCTCTTGGTTAGGAAATGTGTATGAAAATCTCCTAAAAAGTTCAGTGAAGGTCAATAATGTTTTRTTTCCCCTTGTATTAGCTCAGAGGCTCTCTCTCAGGATGGACTGAGCTCCCATGGCCCCTCTGGTTCGTTGGAAATCACCTGTGTCCCTAACATTTGTGTTTCTGTGGGGTCCGACCTAATGCTGATGCACTGCAGGGGCAGACGTGCCCCAGCTAGCTCCGGTCCTGGGAAGAGGCTGAAGGAGCAACCTGGCGCTCAGTGCAGAGAACAGGATAAACCCACCTAGATGAGCTCCATGKTGCCACAGCTGTATTGCGATCCACGTCCAAAGAAGTCATCCGCAAGCGAGACGGGTTGCCTTCATTTTACAGCACAGTCTGCAGGGCTGGTGTAGTACTGTCTACTGGCCTATACGGATGCCCAGGCTCTGTGCAAAGGGGGATGACCCACAGCTCTGCTGCATCTTTTTCAGGGAKGCTTCCTGGCCTGCAGAGCATGTTGCCTTAGTCCTGAAACCGAGTAACCCAATCTCGAGTTCTGCCTTTGGTGACCTGCAGCACCTTCTGCTGGGGATGCCTGCTGGGTTAATGGCACAGATGTCCTCAAATGTCTCCTTTTCAAAAGAGGCAGTGAATGGTTAGGGAGTGGCGTGACAATGGCCACCTGAGGAGGTCCCCCTCTGAGGTGGATCAGCGTTTTAAACATTGTAAAAGATCTTATTCAATGATCTTAGTTTGATATTCGTAGTGATTTGTTTTTTCTTTCCCTTTCCCGTCCTACAAAGGAGTAATGATTAAGAACTACCTCTTGTGTTTGATTACTTTTTAATTTCACTGCTTTAAGTGATGACCCTTGGCAACATATATGAAATTACACAGCTTGCACATTAGAGCTACTCAGAGCTCTAGAGCTGTGCTAAAGTCAAAAGGATCAGGCCCAAAAGTGACATCTGCCCTTGGAAATCAGATCTGGTTAAACATTTCCATATATTTAGCAAGCTAGGAGTGAGAAAGCTTGCAGCCTTTCAGCTGACCATGACTGGCAAGCAATTCGGATGCCGTTTTTGTGCCAAGACTGTAATGTATGGCCATCAGCAGTGGTGGTGTGGCATGGGGCAGCTGGACAATGTGGAGATGAGGCAGCAGGACCTAGGGAGCTTGACACCACTGGGAATCTTAACACCAAGTTACATACTCAGCACTGTCCCAAATTACAGAAGGATAGATGAATTTCCATTGCACTGTTACCACCTTCCTTCATGGAACGATTTTTGGAGCTTCCCCTGCTCTGCACATTGCAGGGTATGTGGTGTGTCATGTGGATCTTGACACTGTGAAGATTTTACATTCTTTCAGAAAAAGTTTAGACATGCTGATGGCAAGCCCTAAAAGTAAGGGAATAAAAAACTGTCTCACTATGTCTTCTTTAGATGTACTACCAACATTTTTTCCCATTGGTCATATTTTAATAGCACCAAGTTTCAATTGTTTCACTGCTGTGAGTGATTCCCTCTGTAAATGATTTTCATTTTGTAYAATAGTTGACTGAAATATCAGCTCAGCTCAATTATTCCTGAGACATTCTGTGCCTGCACAGCTTGCTTGAACCCAGCATTTGTGATCGTGGAACTGTCAAATGTCAAAATTGCCAGTGTATAAGCTAGCAAATGCACATGTGGGCATAGAACTATGTGCATGCTTGCAGACAACTATGCCATATGGTAGAATATTGCTACCATTTATTTTGCTGAATACATGTCATATTCTTCTGTTGCATATGTGTTTATGACAATTTCAGAAAGAGAAAAGCTGTGTCTGGTTTTTTTTTGGGGTCAATGAACTGAAAAGACTTAGAAAATCATCAAGAATAAGAATGTAAATTAATATTATGGTAGGTGAGTATGCTGGGTGTGAGACGCAACCAGTTTATAGAAGACAGATAAACTGTTTCCAAAGCAACAGAAGTGCTGAAAAGTAGAATAAATCTTATACTACAAGAGTACATATGCTTATTGATATAAGAAAAACAAAGAAAGCCGATTTGTTCTGTTACTGGCATGCAAATAGCAAAGAGATCTTCCCAGTCAAATACAAAAATAATTACGATAATAATGCTTTGAGTTAGTAAATCTTTCTACRTGAGGATTCTCAAAAAGTTTTACAAAGGCATAGGTCAGAATAATTGTGATAAGAACAGTAAAGCAGGACAAAATAAAACCACTAGAAAATAAATTCTCCATTCAAAATCCATTGGCAGATACTARAAACAAGACCAGATGTCTGGACACAGGGGAATTGCTGTATCCTTACTGTGGTGGTAATTTATGGACAGAATTTGTTGTGGAATTCACCGCTTGCTATGGRGTTGTTTTCTCCATTCTGAGGGTGTGTCTATACTTGTGAAGTTCCTGGAATTTATTGAAATAATTATTCCAGAATAATTTGGTAAATTTCCAGGTACAGACAAGCTCCCAGCCTTAGTTTTAAAACGGTTCTGGCTCTCATGTTTGAGAAAATATGTGGCTTTGTTTGTATGGCAGTATGGAAATTTAGTTGTCTTCCTGAGGTCACAGACAGAGCCAGAAATAATAATTCTAAGAGGTGTGATTTGCCCTGTACAAGGCATGTTTAAACTTAAAAAGGCAAGTCCATAGCATAATAAAGATGAAATGTCAACTGAAAAATGAAATAAAAACAATACACTACCAGATAGCACAGAAGTAACATTATTGAACACGGATGTCGTTATCATATTAAAACAGAAACCTGAATTTTAAGGCTCTATGAAGTTGCAGGTTTCTGGCAATTTACACTCATGTACTATATAATTTAATATCCTTCTTGGAATAATTATACCCAGATTTCTGCAGAGCTTCTCAAAGCTGCAAGTGAGGCAACACGTCATGATTTTCACTTTTGGGGCCTCAGCAAAAAGATTATCTCGCTGGATAAAACTACGTACGCTTTCAAACACTAACCGCTCTAGCTCTGCGTAAGAAGCTTACCCTACAAACACTTACACATGAATAAATTTTAATAAAGGTGATGTTTTTCTGCAGGATCAAGTCAGGTATGAGGAGAAACATTGGCCAACGCAATAGAGAGTATCAAAACATAGATTTTATATTATATTGGCATTACATAGTCTTCAGAAATATTAATAATATTTCTTCCACTTCAGCGAAATAAATTAATTTTAAACATGTGCACATATGGAAGAAGTAAAAAGACAGTGTATTGAGATAAGCAATAGTGATTTACTAGCAGCATGAATACAGATCTATGGGATGGTGAATCTGAATTCTATAAAAAGTATCCAGCTCCTTTTCCTTACACTATATCCTCTTTTAGAAACTCTTTTATGTTCACTCTACTTGCCTCTATTTTAAAATAATGCATTAATTTTTTACATACTTCATTTAGCATTTTTAATGCTGTCTCCAGGTTCATTCTTTTCTCCTTGATCCATATCTTTTTTTAGGTAGATAAATGAATCCATTGCTCAAATACCATGTGTAGCAATGTTAGGGGACTTTATTTTTAACCTTGAAAAGATCAGTGCTTAATCTGTTAGTGTGTTTGATTTCTTCTCTATATTGAGCACATATTGAGCAAAAATGTGTCCAATATTATCATGAAAACCTTTTTGCAGAAAGTTGGAATTTCACATCAAAATATATGGATATTCAAAAAGTGTTTTTTCCTAAGGACATTAGCTTGTCCGTACCTGGCAGGAATACTGTTTGCTATCTTACTGCCTGTTGTCTGCCTTCAAATAGCTCCTTTTGAAAGCTGGGGTACTCAATTCTTGTTGGTAGGCACCATCTCACCTAACTTCAGCTGTCTGAAAGCTGGAGGCTAAACTAAATGAACTTTCTCAGTAGTCTGAGGAGATAAATAAGAGCTTTCAGGAGTGTTTCATCCTGTMCTAAATAAGCTGTCCCAAACGGACTCACCCTCCAGCAGCACTGACCTTCGCACAGCACTGGATGACCAGCTCAGACACCTATGGCACTTGACTCCTATGGGAAATGAATATGACCTGATAGACCTATCTGACAAGCTGTGTGCCCACAATGTACTGAATAGTAYAGGCCTTAGTACAGAAGAGTGTGACCCTGCCTGCCAGAAATTATCTTTTCTACATTTTTCTTTTTCCTATTTGTTTCCTACAAATATGTAGTGTATGGTCCAGAAGTTCTACTTTTTTATGGGAGAATAATACACAGCTCAGACACCCTTCACCCCTTTCAAAGTTCTGGTACTTGAAAATAAGTCCTGGATAACTCCAAATCAACCTGCTAGAAAATCAGAAACAAGGAGAAGGGAGTCAGATGTCACAAGGGCTACCTTCAGGAAAGCTGAAGCTCTGGAGTAAATTTTCCAGACAGTGCTACACCACCTTCAATTTACCTAGCCATAAGCATGCAGTACATGTTTAACTACTTAGTCCTTTTAATAACCTCTTATAAAAAATTTTACTACTTCAGTTTATGAATTTTAGAGAGTTTTACGAAATCACAGTCCACTATTTATTTACTTATTTATTTTTACARGAGCTTTTCTGATTTGGCTCTATCCCAGTTTCATAAGAATTTTTAAATTCTGTGTTTACTGTTTTAGTGACAGGTGCTAAGTAAACTCGTTGACCTCTGTTTGTGCRTGTGCATGTGAATAATCAAATGCACTGTGTGAATAGTGGTCTACTGTTAAGAATGATGGCTTGATTCTACTCAAAATAGTGGCTTAACTCATCAAAAGTGTTCTAGCAGATATCAGCCGTGGCCTGTGTTTCCCTGTTTGAGCCTCCTATCAAGAGGCTAATCAARTGACTATGAGTTTCCTGGGTGATAGTGGGATGAAAAGGGCTATTAGTGAATAGGGGATATAGGCTAGATGTTTAGGCTAGAATATTGACAATTGATGTTCATGGAACTCATGGCAGTAAACGTGCCAGGGTCTCATGTCTACATTTCAAGAAGATGAAGAGTGCTCAGAGAAGGGATGTAGGAATGACCAGAGTCCTAGAAAAAATGTCTTAGGGTGACAGAGTCAAAGAACATATAAGTACCTATATCAAAACCAGAAAATTGCTATGAAGAGGCTTTTTGAGCTCTAAAATAAACTAGGCTTTAATAACATCTAATTGGTGCAAGATAAAGCAGCTAAATGTAAACTACAAATAAAGCACACATTTTTAATAGACATTTTAATTAAACGCTGAGACAATTTATCATGGGTAGTGGTGGATTTACCATCACTGGAATCATTAAATCAAGATCATATGTGTTTTGAGAGGTCTCCTGTAGTTGAAAGGGGAGTTAATTCAGGGCAGTCTTGTGGTCATTATTATTCACAAAGTTAGATTAGATGATCTCAGTAGTTTCTGACCTGGTTAAATATTAATCTAACAAAAAACTACTTGTCCATATAGAATGAGAAGGATTAGGTTTATAATTATAATCAGAAAAAAACAATACATCACCAACCGTTTTAAACAAAGTACACAGCTCTGAGGAGCTTGCAAGACAAACAAAAGATGTAAAAGTAGCCAGAGACAAAAGATATTCAATTAATTGCCATGAAAATGGAAAGCMATAGAAACACTTATCTTCTAGGAACATCGTATTTGACATGCTGAAGGGAATCTTTGGCGGGAAGAGGGGAAATGTACATACAAGACACAACRATACTACAGCCAGAGATTATTTACAATGTGTGGCAATTGGAAAGAAAATCAGCATATTAATATCCAAGATCATACTCCTGTTTAAATGAAAAAAAAAGTGAAAATTAGTTGCACAAGCAGTAAAATACAGTTGCTTTCTAGCAAACATAAAGGGACTAAATCACAAATATTTGAGCAGCTGTGATCTTTTGCTCAGCACGTCACTGATGTGCATAAACTATTGCAAATGGTATTTACAGAAGGATAAAAAGTAACAGTAACATGTTTCAGAAAGCTGATAAAATTGCTGAATGGTTCCTAAGCTGATCAGCATATTGTAAGACTTTTCATTGGATATATATTTAGTTAAATCTTAGGATTATACAAAATTTGAAATATGCCCAACATCCTTGTATTTCTAACAGTTTTTGCTGGAATAAATTTTAATAGGTTTTCTTCTATCAATATATTAGATGTGAAATTGCAATGTAATTATTCTAATGTGGCAGGTTGCTCGCCAGCAATTTCCATTAACGTAACAACTATCAATCAGAAGGATTTACAGAGCTGGCATAGCCATGGAACAAGGCAATCTTGTCTGTTTTTAAAGTGTCTGTAAACAGAGAGATCGTAAAAATTGTCCCCAAACAATACTTCCAGGTAGCACAAAGGAGCAAATGTTCCATACAGTCRGTTAATTGCACTGTTCTGCAAAGGACCTGCTCAGGACTCGGGTATATCTGGCGTTGGAGAAGGAGTGGGATGTGCTCCTCCAGCCGCGCCAGGCGTGGGTGTGCGAATGCCAGCGCGGCCCCGTCCGCCCCTTCTCGCGCTGCCTCCGGACTCGGGGTCGGTTCACGGAAATCATTTTCAGGCTGCATGTCTGCGTATACCTAAAGTATCCCAAAGTACATCACTAATGAGATCTCTGTGAAACAAAAGCCATGGTTAATCTGCGGGCTGTAAAAGGACCCTCCTAGAGTCCCAGCCTCCGTGGAAGGAGGTCACAGCAACACGGTTACTATGAAACTTGGAAATTCTCTTTTTAAGATAATCATTGAATTTTTAAAATGACTCATAGGAAAGTAGCAAATCTTCAAGGCTGGCTTTTAAGCCAGGCTCTAGCTCAAAGGTGCTTCTGCTTTGCAAAGAGCAAATTACATCTGCGTTTGATAGGCAGGGTCCCAGAGAGCACCCTGCTGCGGCAGGAAACGCAGCCCAGGAGATGACCAGCCTGGGCTGGCAGGAGACCTGCTGCTTTTTTATCTCCTCCACATCCATAATGTCTGCAGGCTGCAGCAGAGACACAAGCTGGGACCTGGCTGTGGTCGTGGCACTCGCTTCTGCAGCTCTCTGGCAGGTGGGCAGCAGGTGGCAATCGTGCCCTCTTCATGGGCCCTGCCCCTAGAGACCTGCAGTTTCATTTCTCCCAAGGAAATCAGAAGCAATCTTAAAGGATGTAAGCCTGAATCAGAATTAATTCCTTTGATTTTTACTTCGGCCTTTGAGCATTGGCAGGTGACACAAGCTGCTCAGAACGGGCTCTCTGGGCACTTCCGTAGCGTGAAGAAGTACCCGCTGGGGCAGGTCGCACCTACGCTGTGCAGCGGCTGCACTTGTGGTTTCCCTGCAGCGGCGTGGGGTTAGGGCAGCCTCAGACCTGCTCTCGTGGGATACCGAGCGCTGGTTTGGCCACCGACGGGCCGGGGAYAAAGGGACCGGAGAGGTGGCTGATACCCGTTTTCTACACCCGTGTCTGCTCTGTACCAAATCTGAACTCACCTGTAGTAATTTATCCCATCGTCTAGCACACACGCACAGAGTCATCTGCAGACTGTGCTTCAGTAAATGTTACGGGCACATGCCACGAGACCCGGCTTTTTTGTGTGCTCAGGTGTGCGTACAGATAATAAATACCCCAATCATATTTTTTTTTTCTCCCAAAGACCGCCCCGTTGGAGACAAGTATGCCAATGACTCGGTGCTCATAACTGCTCTCGGTTATTCTTTTGGGACAGTAGAGCAAGCACTAGTGAAAACCACTGAAAATGAAAGTACAGAGATTTCATTTGGTTACTGGCTGAGGTGAGAAAAATAYGCTTACTACAAAGCACAGCCTGGGAGGCAGGCAGAGCAAGTAAACAAAAAAGGGTTGATTACTTTTAAAAATGTAGATTAAAGTTGACATCCAAAGGGTTAAGTATCATACAGCYGATTTAACTATTTCATTGTTGCAGCTTCTTGTGTAAAGTTTGTCTGAGGGAAAAATATTGTAATAAATGGTTCATTTTAAAACCTGTTTTCTTTATCCTTTGCCTTTGTGCTGGTTTTCAGGGTATAATGAGGATATCCTTTAAAGTCTGAGGGTTTAAAATTAAGTAATTTTAAAGATTATATGTACAAAAACCAGACACTTTAAAACATACAAAACCAGATGACATTTTTATTTGCATCCAACTCGTATAGAAAGAATTTGATGATTTTCCATCAGGTGGGGCTGGGAAAAAGTCCTTAAAGATCTCTTCTGCATTCTGGCAATAAGCAGGGAAAAAAAGAGACTGTGAGGAGGGGATACATGGGGAAAGGAGAGTTAAAAGAAAAAAAAAAGGAAAGCTGAAAAGCCGAAAGAAGGAAACCTCATTTCAGCATAAACTTTTATTCTACAAGTGTTAGTGTAGATGCCAAGTTTCTTCTGACTTCGGAGCCTCAGGACTGAGTCTTTTACAGACACACRGATTTTATTTTTCATTATACCTTATACTTCTCTCATCACACTTCATAGACTCTTTATGACTTCTACCTTTCCTTTTGTGAGGAGTTTTTAATGCACACTAACAGCCCTTGTGTCTGTGGAGTTCACCAAGACAGGCCAAATCCACCTTCTTCAGCCAGCGATACAATCTGATCCCTAAATAGCAGAACTTGGGTCAGCATCCCAAAAGGAAGATTAAATAGAAGGAGAGGTTAATCTAACAAGAAACTAACATAAAGTCATGCATGAAAATATGAGCAAAAATTGTGAAGAATTCCACATACTTCGGATGTGGAGCTGTTGTGGTGCGTGGCAGTGTGGTCCCGGCGGTGGCTGCCTCTGCCCCGATCCTTTTCCTGCTACTCCCTGCAGACATCTGTCTGCAGGAGGAGGGCAGAGGGATGTGGAAATGTTCAGTGAAATGTGAGAAAAGGTTTTGTAAAGAAAAGGTGAAAAACGAGAGCTTTATGCAAAACAGTCTGCTGCAGATGACCCACTTTCTGCAAAAGCAAACCTCTGGAGGCTGTATAAATCATAACTGGATTTCCCTTCGAGGGAACTTGCAGAGGATAAATCTGTATTGAGACCACTGTAGCTTATTCTTCCCTGGTCCRGGTTGCATCTAACTCTCTCTGAGTTTGTCTTACAATATTCTCTCTCTTATAATAACAGTAGCTATAAAATTATCAAGAAATCTGTGGCATATTTCTTAATGTTGATAATTGTCAGAATRATTTGGCTAAAACAATTTATGCATGAATTTTGCACCACCTACTGGAAAATGAGCTTGTTTCCCTATATCAGAGGAGGCCGTTTTGCCCAATGAGATGAAATTTGTCTTTAAATGTTCAACATAACCATCTTTATTAAAACATGTAACTACCATTCTTGCAAAATACGCAGTTCCTGTCACCACCTTGTTAACAAGTTATAAATGGTTTTGAGTGATAGCAGTACATGACAGGTTTGAGGGTGTCAAATAACAGAGAGAAATAGCCATGTATCCGAGATGGAGATTGAATTCAGCTCCCAMGAATTTTTGCCGCAGTATCTATTCTAGTTCAAGACAGCGAAGTAAGCAAAAAARGGGCTAAAATTAGCCTAAATATTGTTTGTGTTTGGTACTGTTTACTTTAAAGAGTCCTAAAGCTTGCTGGAAGCTTTGTAGTCTGAACTATGATATCTTGTGTTAGAACAGTACCTGAGCTCTCAGATGCAAAAATTGCACTTTTATTTCTGCATTTTCTCATTGAATGTTCACTGGCACCTGGATGTGCAACTACAGTATGAATAAAGTAGGAAAGGAAGAGAAGCTCAAAGGAAAAAAAGACATTTCAGTGTGTTTTCTAGGTTTAGCTTCCATTGCTTGTTCTGAGGCATAGGTTTTCTCCATTTTCCAATCAGTAATTTTCAGGCACAATTTTAAGCTCTGCCCACAACATGGAAATCATGTGCAGCTACCTCATGATACACAGTAAATTCAGTTTATAATTTATGGGTTCTGCCCTAAAAGCACAAGAGGCATCCTTCTCCCACCACATCCTTCTTCCACCTTTGCTGACCCGGGAGATAGAAGTTACATCCCCTGTGCCAGAAGGGCCAAGTGCACCCTGGGGGGTTCCCTGAGTGCTCCTCCTGCCTTCCCACCCCACTCGTTTCTGGATGAGTGGAGCAGCAATGTGTGGTGGTTAACATCCCTCCATCAAACCACCGGTGGGGAATGGCCTCTTTCTTTGCAGCCACCTGGCTTGGGCCAGCCCTGTCAACCTCTGGGCTGACCTTTCGTCCTCGTGAAGAGGAAGCGGAGTTAGAATTGGCTAAGGGCTAGTATCCACATGTTGAAGCATTAAAAGACCCAAGCAATTGTAGATGATGAGCATGTTTTCTGCTTCTTTACGTTTTGTGGCTACAAAAACATGGCTTGTATGTATTCCCATGATAAAGAGAGGAGGGGGAACAGACTCTCAGCACTGTCCTGTGTTTCAGCTCACGGGGCAAGTGCAAACCTCTGGGYTGAGCACAGCTCAGATAGAGAGAGATTCCCAGCAAGTATGGAACCACAGGGCTCCCCCAGAATGTCAGTGTGAGCCAGGCGTAAGATGTTGGGGCATATGTTTTGGGAGTGGCTGTCAGAAAAAGATGTTAAGGCTTGCTTTTGTCTACAAATATGTGCTTGAGGTTCTCCTGAGAGAGGATCATTAGCTGCCATAGGACCTCCCTAAGCAGGTTCAGTGTTAGGCAGAGAATCAGAGAGCTGTAGCTAGTTTCCCAGTGTCCTTTCTACTCTGCTTTGCTGATCATAAATGAAGCAGAGAGTCTGGCCCCGTATCTGTTCCAACGTCTAATCCTTTTACTTGAAAAATAGGATAATCTAATCTGTCATTTCTTTATGAAATTCAAAAGATTTGAGAGATTTGAGAGTCAATACTCCCTAGCAGACTCAGGTACGCTCTTCACCAGAGAAGATTAACATGCTCTACTCTAGAATCTGGCACTGTTGTGAGGCAGGGGAGAGGAACATGTTTAAATAGTAGCACACAGAAAAGGGAGTTGAACCARCTCTAACACTTCCTGGAGGAATGCTCTGACATGCTGCTATTCATTAGAAAGTGTATTTTGGGTATTTTTTTGAGGGGGAAGGRTGTTGCTGCTTTTTAGAGGGCAGATGAAGATGGGCTTCGAGGCTTTGCTGGCACAGCCTGGGACAGARCCAGCCAGATCTCAGCTGTGGGAAGCAGCTCCTGGACCAGGGCTGAGCCCCCAGGCTCTTGGTGAAATGTGGCTTGTGTCTTCACACCATTTCCTGCTAGCCAGTGTATTTGGCTACGCAGTTGGTGCTTTGCTATATAAAGATCCCGTTTGTAGATGCTTAACACTCCACCATACAGTGTACACACTTCAGCATCTAATTTGGGCCTGTGAACTTTGATTTGTGGTCCTGCACCTAACTGTCAGGTGTGGCATTGCTCCACAGAGGTGCTGGAAACATTAAACTCTTCTTAGATGTTTGAAGATCATTGGTATTAAAATTGCACAGCCATGACAGAAGTGCTGAACATCCTAACAGAGTGTATTATAAACTGGTGTCTGGTGYAGCTGAGTTAATGTCCTTGCCAATATGATTTTTTTTAAAGTCAATTATCAGTATTACTTACATGGGGAAAATGTTCTTCTCCTCATAGCTGTGTGTTCCTCAAGTGTAGGGGCTGTACATTAGCTACAGAAATAACATCATAAACTGAGAAGCCTAATAGTGCCATTACAGATACCATATTTAATTTTATATTTTATTTTTTGAAGGAACTCTATTCACAATTTTTTGAAGCCTCAGGGCTGAATCACAATATACGGTAGCTAGCTTCATATACCAGATAAGGACCTAGAAAAGATTGAAATCAATTATGCTATTGTAAAGTTCTAAAGATCAAAGGGTTTAAGATTTTTAAAAATAACATCATATAAAACACTATTTACTTGAAAGTCATATCCCAATGTTGAAAAAATATTTACACAGTGATATAGTAAAAAGATGATAGTCTATATCACCAATGCTATTTTAAGAATTTAATGTACCATACTTTTGAACAAAACTACAAATAATTTTGTGAATGCTTTAATTATATATTTATTTACTTACTTTTGGCAGACTTACTGGTTGAAGGCATACTTATCAGCCATAAATAAGGGTCATCAGCATAAAACAGATGCAATATGTTAGTTGAAGGAAATTGCTATGAGTCACTCATGGGAAGGAATTGAAGAAGACATAGAAGAAGGTGATGATACTTTTATTTAGGAATGTTCACCTCTGTGTGTGGTAACATGGTATCCAGTCTAGGACTATTTTTTTATACATGCCTCATTGCCTCAGTTGTAACAAGGGTTTGCTGAAGGCAGAGCCAAAGCAGCTTTGTTAGGATAGCAAACTGGACGTCTCTAATGCTGTATGTCTTGTGCAGTCCAAGGAAGCCATCATTCCTCTTCACGAAAGGAGCTAATGCCACGTGCTCACATACAGTAAGTGATCAAGGAGGTCCTATCTGGTCCAGTCTGGCRCATACTTTAGTTCTTGTTTGCTTGCTGGGAAAACAAATGACATATTGAGTATACACAGAGACCAACCGAGTAAGAGAACTTACAGATAGAAAAGACTATCCTTTAGATGGCTATGGAGTTCTCCTATTTAGAGCATTAAAAATCAATATGTTTTTTCCCTTTTTCTTAGTGGCTTGATAAAAGCTTTGAAAATGCTATTCACATCTTAATGRGGAGGCTACTCTCAATTCAGTCGGGGTTCCTGCATTCAAACCAGTGCTGAGAAGTGTTGTCTGAATGAATAAACATCAGTTCACATTGTGGAATGGGTGGCAGGCCAAGTTAATCAATAATTTAATTACCAGTGACCCATTTTGCTTACTTCTGGTTGAAAGAAAATTTCTGCATTCTTGCATAAGTTATCATTTATCCAACTTCTTACAGATGGATTCAGATGATCCTTTTCCTGCCTTGAGGATGAGATGAACTTAATCCAACATTATAAATGAAAAACAGGTGTCTAGACACACATTCTTTTCCTCATAGCTTGCATCACATTTATTTACCTAAAATAATTCATAAGTCAAAGATTTTGTGCCAGAGGTATGATTTACCTTCAATTAAGGTGAATGTTGCTGCGGATCTGACAGCTGTTAGCAATGTTTTTCTAAAGTTKTAAGCCCTTTTGAGAAGGCCAATGTTCACATGTTGTAGTTATTATTATTATTCATTTTTATTAGGAAGGCAGCTGGTTGTACTCCAGAAATAGAGCAGGTTTAAAATGAAGCCSAAATTTTCATTTGTGTCCAAAAATAGGTCACCTTCTAGTATGGAATTTGAAATTACTAGTTTTATGCCTTTGAATTCCTAGTGTTGTTCCTGTCAGATTTTTTTCATACAATTTTAATATGAAGTCTTTGAAATTGGACTCTGGCTGAAATGTCTCTGGCCTGAAAACTTGTATTTCACTGGTGGCTAACTTAGTTTTTTTATTATTATTCATTTTTTTATTTTTATTTTTTAAGCAGAGAGAGAGAACCTGGATGAGAACAGRTGGAACAACATACATTTTTTTATAAACATTTTGGATTTACGTGGTATATGGCATGGTGTAATCATTGCCATAGTCAGGTGTGTAGCAGAGAAGCAAGCCTTACATTTTGTTGAGAGATTAAGCTTTTATCTTGTCTGCTCTTGTGATTTCTAATGGTGTGATAGACACCCTAACATTTTGCAGCAATTTATTCTGCATGTATTAATTATAATACTGGCCAGAGATGTAAATGTAAATCAAGGTGTTCATCTCTTAACTCTAAACAAGGAAGTCAAGAGACAGTTCTTACTCCAAAGTGAGAACAGTCAACACGGATTAATACCTCCACTATGCAGATGAGAAACATAAGTGCAGGAAAACGTAAACTATTGGCCCAGAACCACTAAGCCTATGTCTAGACAAAGTAACCCAGGAACACTTCGGAGCTCCTGAGTCAAGATGTGTGCAAAGTCCACGTCCTGATCCCATTTTGGGGTGTGCACCAGCCATCCCTCTCCAGATCTTGGCTTTGCACAGGAAGAACAGCGGGGCTGTGAGCCAGGCGGGAGCTGCAGCAAGTCCTCAGGCTGCACCATTAGGGAGCCAGATGCTGGGAATGGAGCCCCACAGCAGTGAAGTGCACTTAATATAGAGCCAGAAAAAKAAAAAGCCAAGCTTTATAATACTTAAACCCATGCTTAGGCACAAAGCTATCCTTCCTCTATATGCCCGCACACTTAACAGGATTAAAATGTCCAAATGGTTCTCGATGCATTGCAACAGTTTTTGAACACAATTATGGGCAAATCCCTGGAATAGTTCCACTATCATCCTGAGACATTTGCTGGTTCCTGGGAACAGCACTCTTCTGTACAGACTCCCTTTTCAGTATGCAGACACATGGAGGAGATTTATTAGACATTGGAAATGTCCAATATTTATTTTACAAACATGAGACATTCATACGCTCCATCATGGGTGGGTTGCTGAAAAACTGCTAAATGTTTTAAATCTTCTTGAGTGTATTAAAGCAGAAAATTAATGGACATTTTGGATTCAAAATGCTGCCTGTGAGTACTGTCTTTCTCTGCACAGTGATCATCTAAGGATGGAAGGAAGATAAAGTTTATGAGTGGAGGTAATATGGTCTATGTTATCCAAATATGGCCTTTATTACCTCTTCCCACAATTACTGTCTTTACATATTTATTCATGTGCTGTACCATTTTTAGTATAATGGCATGTAGCTTTTCCTGAAAAAAACTTTTTTTATAATAAAACRATTGCCCTATGTAAAATATTCTATGAAAAGTCTTTCAAGCATTTGAAGCCAAAGCCTAGCAGTTATTTGCACCCTGAACTCCAATATAATTGTAGGATTTATACCTACACAAGTAATCAACTCTTCCAGGAGCATGTTGCTTTCATTTAAAAATGTACCTCAAAATGTTACAGATGTTAATGATTACATACACCATATTTTCCTTTGTTGCTACCAAGCCCACAAAGGTGAATGCTGCAGTAATTTGTACCCCATAAATGAGGTTTGGATTAATATCAGTGAAATGAAAGACCAAACTGAGAGACTTCTTGTTTGTTGCTACTATTTGGATGTTTCTGGATACATCTGTTTCGGAGAAAAAAAGTCCTACACTTCAGGCCACAAAGCAGTAGCAGTGTCATGCTGAATTTACATTCACAAGGCAAAGATGTACCAAGAAGACGAGAGAAGACAGCAGGCATCTTCAGTACCCCATGGCAAGACCTGTCTATACAGCGGGCACCTTCAGTACCCCATGGCAAGACCTGGCTATACACAGCAGGACCACTGTCTACCTGTTATGGAAGAGAAAGAAAGAAAGAGCAAATAAAGTAGTGGTGAAAAAACAGTGGTATACAAGCACAGCAGTAGTAGTGATGTATTTGTACTATACATATATTGATACCAAGCCTTCCTCCAACCCCTCTGTATCTCGTTAGTATTTCATATGTTTCTATGCACGAATTTGAGCTGATACATAAACTTCAAACAATAAAATTTTTCCATTTCAGTAGTAATTCTTGTATCAATCATGAGCCAAGACATGGAAATATGAAAAAATATGAAAAAGCCTCTGCATACAAATATGCTTTATCATTGAAGGCAGGTTTAGTTCAGTTGGTTAGAGTGGGGTGCTGCTAATGCCAAGGTCACAGGTCCAATCCCCGTATGGGCAATGCTGAAGGTTGGACCAGATGATATCCAGAGATTCCTTCTAACCTTACCATTCTATGATAAGTAATTCATTAACTTGTGGAAATGTGTGCCCTATGAAGAAAATTTTCATATATTTTTCTTTCTTTAAAGCTGAGGTAAACAGATGGGTTTCTTCAGGTTCTTTCTACATGATGGCCAAGTTCTGAGAAAAAGTTAGGTTTCTAACCCCCAATTTGAGGTTGTACACAGGCCCTACCTTGCACTTTCCATTTGTTAGAAGGAGTAACTGGATAAYAAGGATTTTCAAAAGTTAATAATGTGTTTAAGTATAGCTTCAGCAGCCAGAGTGAAGGCATCTGCTTCTGAAATTTTTGCTCTAATCTCTTCAGTAGTCCAGTCTATTTAAGGGCTAGTTTCTATTTTCTAAGAAGCAAAGTATTTTAAGTGGAATTTAATGTGTTTATGAATACACACCCACACAAAAAGACACAAATATTCTTCTTGTCTATTTGTCTTCAAAACACAGTCTTGGTGTCATCGTAAAGGAGCACTGGTAAGCATCAAACTGACACTTTGCACAGGTTATATAGCTCCCTGTATGACTAAGCTGCAAGCAGGGGTSCATGGACCCAGCATGCTATTTCCTTTCAGTAAGGACACTCCTTACACACTCCTCCACAGTGACAGCTATGCTGGCAACACGACTCTTGGCTCACCACACARCAGTTTTGCAGTGATGGCCACTCTCCAAATGCCCGATATACTTAGCATCAAAAAGTAATTCAAATTCTTTTAGTTCATGTCTTTGGTCTGTAAATTTTTTCTCCTATTTAATGACAGGGTAACATTTTTGCCTTCTAATCAGTCACTTACAAGGTGACTTCATTTTCCCTCTAGGTCATCTAGTGCTAAAGCATAAGCATTTACAACTAGTTGCATGCAAATACATGCATTCTATTTTGTGCATTACAGTACATCACTGAAGTATATGACTGAGGTAWCATTCCTAGGTACGGTCTTATCCAGGCTAATTCAGCAGTTTCACTTGGTAATGATGCTATATACTGACAGAACATTTTCTATTTGAGAATTAAGCATTTTTAGGAAACTCAGAAAATCAACTTTTAAGTCAACATCCATATCTATTGGAATATATTTCTTATAGCTGTCCTAGGCAAATGTCACTTACAGAATTTTGGAGGCTCTAAGTAAAYAGATTATTTTCCCAGGAAAAGGCACTATGTAAGCTTTAAGCAAGCTAAAGCTGTTCCACTAATGCAGCAATGATTTTGTATTACAAGGCTGAAGTCATTTTGGCTCAGTCTGAGGCTCAGTTTAATGGGTGAAGAATATAACAGGAGCCCTGGTTCATCATTGTAGTCAGTGCAGATAGACCGGAAAAGGCTTTGGTAGGACTCTCTATGGCTTCGAAGTCTAYCTAAGTGGAGCTCACCATAGGACTGGAGCCCAAAATATGGTCCTTGACCTATTTCTCATATCATGCAGTATCATTTCAGGCATTTCAGGTAAAGGAAGTCGAGAAACCAGATTTTCAGACACTACAAAGGGCAGTGTTATGTGAACAGTCTGAGGGTATTGAAGGGAGAGGTCCAATCCTGTGTGGCATTTTYGCAGGTGCGTAATTTCAAGYATGAGAATAACCATTCTGATGTCGRTGAATTTCTTTATGAGCTTAAAATTAAACACATACCTTGTTGGATTAAGGCAAGAGTGCAGCCTTGCCAAATTCAGCCCCTGGATCTTTCTAACTGTGCGACTAAGCTGACCTGTTCCTCGCCATTCCCTTCTGCAACAGTGATTAATGTGCAACGTTTTGGAGTCTTGTATGACATTTAAAAAATTAAAAACAAAGGCCTGCAACGACCACAGAAATAGAGCATTGACCAAAACTAACAGGGAGGCTAATATACTGCCACCTGCGTCGGCCTTTCATGTTGATGAATATTGCACAGATAATGTGTCACTTTCACTGCTGCAAATCATTATTCATACTAATTTAGCTGTAGCACACCCGTGCCTGAAGGCATCTGGATACCTACCAAAACGTAGCTCAGAATACGCTTCAGTAAATTATATGGCAAACACTGCATAAAAAGAAGTTATGATGCAGATCCATTTGCCCAGGGCCCAGCTGGCACCAAGAAATTTCCACCGCCACTATCACTTTGCAAGTAACTTTGGAGGGATGTAACAATAACAAGGTTTACATGAGGTGTCCTAAAGAACAGGATATTTTGCTTAATTATTTCAATAAAATAAAACATGGTCAAGGACATTTTATCTAGTTCTACTTCTTGGATTATTTTAGTTTACTCATGCTTTTTTAACCTACTACTCTATTGAAAGAACAATGTATATAACCTCAGTCTTTCACATACAGGTATGTGTAACTGCAGACATATGACTACTGGGCAGGAACTGGCAAATGACATGGTTTTAAATACCTTTGCATCTAAAGGAACTTCAAAAACAATTATACACTACAGTGGATAAGTTACAAGCAGGCTCTGCTCTCTGGTTTATGTTATCCTGCAGCCCATTCTTATTCCCAGGGGGAATGCATTCATTTAGGAAAAAATCAAGTTTTATATCTAGATACTTAATTTTAGACACCCAAGTTTGACTAAATGGCATACTTAAGATCACACAAACCTCTGTGATTGAAGTCTTGCCAGAATCAAAATACAGCCCTCCCTTGCCATCTGTGGCTTCATTAAAGGAAACCATGTACCTCACAAAAAATCTCCAGCACAGCCCAACAGCTACCTGCTTTATGATGCTCTGAGGACATCTTGTGGTGGAAATCTAAGGAGCTATAATCTCTGATATGTACAATAAAACTCATTTTAACACTGTTGAAGCAGGGGGTGAATGAAAAAGTGATTATGTAAAAGTGAATACAAGTATAAATTATTAAGAAGAAATTTAACAATGCTATAGTGTTTACTTGCTCTCAATGCTGCTATAAAACCTGGTTATATTTTACAAATACATTGCATGGAAATTCATACTTTTCTAAGTAATTGGTCCCTATATTCATTTTCAGTCCTCTTCATGATACACAGTCCTAATAGAAGAGATTTTCCGTATCCTCAGCAATTTAAGGGAAGCAATTTTGGAATTATTTATCTCTTTTTGTAATACTAGTATTGTGAAGTCAAGAAATATTTGTGGGTTTATGGGTCTGTAATTTAATATCTCTTGGTTTCTTCACTGCATTCTAGATTTTTTTTCCAAAATACTTAGAGTCTGAAATACAGCATGTGAAGTACTTGATTCTACCGATTTAATTTTTAATTATTATGAACCATCTATTTGGTCTTGAAATAAAACTCCTCCGCCACGACCAGAACTATCCTTGAGGCAATCTGAAAATAATATAACATACAGAAATACATTCACCTACTAGTCATAGAATTTTGATTACTTTTTAAGACTTTTTATGGAAATGTCACTACATTTGGAATTCCAAGGCAGATACCACAGATTCCCATTTAAGCTACCCARTGGAGAGACTGGGGGCAACAGCTGCTCTCATCATTCATTTCTCACCTATTGAAGTGGATGTAAAATAAAGCGGTCATGGGGTTTCTTCATCAAGAACTACTCATAAGTAGGGATTATCAGCTTCTTTCACAACACTTCCAAAAAAACCTGTCGCAGCCTTCTTGCAGAAAGCACAGACACGGCACTGAGGCTGGATCCCAGCCAGGTACATAGTACAGCAAAAATTGACTTTACATGTAGTGTGAGAGACAGGCTGTATCTCTCACACTACATGTAATTTTAACAGACCAGAGGGACACATCTTCAAGAAGATGGATGTGGGGGATCACGGACATGTGGGATCACGGCATCACAGGATCACAGGATAATTCATGTTGTAAGGGGCTTCAGGAGGTCTCCAGCCCAACTTCCTAYTCACAACAGGGTCAGCTCTGARGTCAGATCAGGTTGCTCTGGGCTTGATCCAGTCAGATATGGAAAACCCCCAAGGTCAGAGACYGCCCAACAAATCTGGGCAACCTGTGCCAATGCTTCAGTGTCCTCAAGGGGAAAAAACTTATCCAATCTTAACCTCCCTTGTTTCATCTGATTCCTGCTGTCTCCTATCCTCCTGCCTTGCATCGCTGTGATTCCCTTTCCTTGATAATCGTGCCCATAGGCACCGAGGGCTGCTGTTGGGTGCCCTCGAAGCAGTTTCTGCTCTAAGCTGGACAATCCTACCTCCTCCAGCCTCTCCTCACAGGGCACTTGCTCTAGCCCCGACCATTTCCCCGGTCTTCCCTGATTTCGCTCCAGTTTATCAATGCCTTTTTTGTATTTAGGGATCTAAAACTGGGGGCAGGATCTAGATGAGGTCTAGCAAGTGCTGAGTAAAGGGAGATAGTCACTTCTCTCCACTTCTTGCTCTGCCCTTGTCCATACAGACCAGGATGCTGTTGGCTGCCTTTGCTCCCAGGACACACTGCTGGCTCCTGCTCAACTTGCTGTCCATCAGCTCCTAGGGCCTTTCCACAGAGCTGCTCCTCAGCCAGACTGTCACCRGCCTATACCGGTGCCAGGGGTTCTTCCTTCCCAAGAGCAAAACTTTGCATTTGTCCTTCTTGTATTTCATAAAGTTCCTGTTATCCCATTCCTCCAGCCTGTCAAGGTCCCTCTGGACRGCAACCCTGCCCTCAAGTGTATTCACTAATCCTCCAGTTTGGTGTCATCTGCAAAATTTAATTAGAAATAGACCCACTCATGTAGGCAATGGATATGTCTACATGACATTTTGCAGACCAACATGAGCTCATTCTTTCTCTGYCCCAAGTTTTTATATGGCATCCAGCCTAAGATAATACACTTTGCCTCTCTGCAGAGCTTAATAGCTTGGGGTCAGTACTGTGCTAATTACAACTAAATTGCTTTTGGTTCAGAGCACAGGAAAATTGAGCTATGCCTGCTCCAACATTCCATGTGAGTGCAATACATGAGTCCAAAAAAATACATGTTCCATTAGCTCTAGTGGAGCTACTGAACAGAGACCTGGCAAACCTACAAGGAAGCAACAYGCAACAAAGTGGATCCGGACCTAGTGATGATGAGAAAACTGAAAATGAGGATATAAATTAAATTCACTTAAAAGAAAGGTGAAAAGAAATCACTACCACTAAAACTGAGGACATGTTGCCCTAATGATCTGATACAACAACATCATTGTGATTTCAAGAATGATTTCTGATGTATTGAATGATATGCCTCCTAGCCTCCTACCTACAATTCCCCTAGTTTTTGGCAGATATCGTGCTACATGAAGGCTTATGGGCATCAGTGAATTGCCTATGAAAGTGGCTCCAAGCGTGCTGTAGCTGATGACACTCTTGCTTCAGGAAGGAACGCATCAAGAAAAGGCATGTCAGGCTCCTGATACCAACCTGTGATAACCTAAACAGGTGTTGGAAGTGCCATACTAGTCAGGGTGGAGAGAGGCTCAACCTTAGGCAAACTCATAGCCCCTGACAAGACACCTGTTGGCTTCTAGAGGACTTCAGTTAGACCTAGAAAAATAGAGTGACTAATAAAATGCCTGAAAATGAAGAAAATCATATACTTATAGGACTGATGAGGATATCTGCATAACTTCCACTCACCCTTATCTAACAACCACTGAAGCTGTTTACAGACAATAATGAAGAGTGGGAATTATCAGAAACCCAGATACTGTAATTAGTCAAAAAATCAACAGATAAAGCAAGCATCAGCCCTGAATTTTTGTATTCCCATGGAATAGCTAGAAATGAAGTGCAGTTTCTTTAAATGAGGCCTAGAAGCAACAACTGGTACAAACCCAGTCACCACCTGAGAGACATAGGAGTGAGAAGTAACTTTGATGGAAAGAAGCAATGGAAGCAGCTTTTAGAGCTGACACCCTGAAGTTTTTCCTGAATGTCTGTCTTGGATAACTAATTAACCTATTGGGTCTGTCCTTTATAATGGGATGGGTCTCTTAGCTCACTTTGGGTTTAATCATTGCTCATTAGGAAGCATCTTGAAGCAGCTGCTGCTGGGTGCACCTGAGTAGAGTGCTCACCATTAAGCCTCAGCAGTGGGACAGCCTTGGAGGTAGGTGTGCTGCTATAACCTTCTTCATCATGTTTTCTCTCAGTGCTCAGTCTGACTTCTAACTCCTTAAGAGAGGCTAACGCTTGTTGATAAATAAAAGTATTCTTTGATAATGAGAAGGAAACAGACAACAGCACTACAAGATTATCATGCAAAATTACTCCTGGATCAGTTTTCTTATWCCATTTGTATGTATTTTGATGTGTGTTGCAGTCAGTTCCTGCTTTTTTGTGGATACATACCTGGGCTGTGGATTGAGCACAGAGTGAACGCAGAGACATGTGATGTAGCTCTGTTTTGGGAGCAGTAATAGCATGATCGGGCAGTGTGCCTTCCTGGCAGAGCTCAGCACTAGTTCAAGGATCTCTGTGCACCATGACCATTATGGCCATCCACCTTTCCTTTCTAGTTTGCTTCCTACRCTTTTGCATAGTCCGACTGAAAAACATTCTATATGGTATAAGTTTTTATTCAATCCTTATTATTGCCTATACTTAAATACCTATTTTGATACCCCCACTACCTATTTCAGTGCTTCCCTTCTGGAGTGTGCAGTTTTTTTTTTTAATGTAATGTGGCTGTTGGTCAAGAAGTAGAAGTAAGGCAAGTTAGGAATAAAATCGTAATAGAAATCCTGCTGATTGCCTGCTTAGGACTGTGCCATGTCTATAGATTATGGAGATTTTTTTTTTCCCCTCACTCACTGGGTAAACTCCTGTAGTGATTGCTTTGGACCCTCTTACTGGTTTCAACATGATGAAGGGGGAGGGAGAAGAAAAGGTGGGAAGAGACTTTGTTTTATTCTAAACTAGCATAAAGTACTGTAGAGATCAGGAACAAAGGCCTATTTGTACRGAGAGTCTAAATGCAATGAAAACATCATGGAAGTGAAAAATAGCAGGAAGTAACTCTTGAGCCAAAGAAAATGCAGATAAATGAAGACGAACAAGATTTTCCTCATGGTGAATGCGAGTTGTCTGATAATGAGGTCAATTCAGTGATACACAGAAGAGATGAAATGGGAGGTAAATGGCAAAGCTGCTTATCAAGAAGGTTGTTAAAATTAATTTAGGAAGATCATCTGAGAAGGAAATACTTAACTTTATGCACAAGGTCAGTTTGTGCTACAAATGTGAAAATGAAATATAATGTGGCCATGAGAAAAAGGAAAATATGCATGAAGAAATGAGTAGAATGTTTCTGAATGATAAATTGGAATGAGGTAAGTACATAAAAATGCTTGCTATCGGAACAGTCCTTCCTGGACAGACTTAAGAATTATTACCGAAAAGAACAGTTTATTATCGGAGATAAAAAGCAGGAGGGGTTGCATTCTCAAGGTACTGAATCTACATCTACACCTCCATGATCAAAGGCAACCAAGTCATTTGATTTCTGGTAAGTCTAACAAACATATCATATTCTGCCTTCACAGTAGTTTGTTCTTTTCCTGTGCCTCACCTTGCAAGGCCATTGAAGGCATCACAGCCTTAATATTTTCCATGTTTTTTATTTGTATGCTTTACTATTTTGTTTTTGGGACTATCTCCAGTTACTTTTGAACTAATTGTGTCCAGCAGCTTAAAAACCTCTTCTGCTTCCTCATTGTTTATCCATGGGTACTTCTGATGATCAGTCACACTCTTTCTTCATCTCCATTTTGATAAACAAATCAAGCAGGTTTAATCTTCTCTTTCAAGATGAAAGCATTCAGCTTTTCCAGCCATGTTACTAGGGCTTCTCTGAATCTATCCTCTATATGTTCTCTGCATCCTACCTCACCAAGGTTAAATCTGAACCGTGTAAATCTGAACCATGTAAAAACTCCAAATAGCTCTTAATCGAGCCTTACAGYGGCACTAATGATCTCCCATTTTGTATCTCCTGATAGATCTCATTTTCCTTATTTGTGGCTGTACCACAGCAGCAGAAAATAGCTATCACTCATCTGACTCCAGGGTGAAGGCAGAGGGTGGCTTGTTGACACTGCTGTCTGCACTGATGCTGCTAGCCTATCTTCAAAACACAGTTTAACACCCATCGCCTTACACAGCCTGCTCCTGCTCTCTTCTGCAGTGGTTCACAGAGAGCGAGTATGAGAGAAAAAGATGAAGGGTCTCAAAAAATGTTCCCTACTGCTTCACTTATAGCTGTGAGGTGTGTGGAAATTGTTACAAATGGGTCTTTTATTCTTTCTCTCGCRAGTATATTTCCTTGGCTTGTAAATCATGGCAAATAACATTAAACATGTGCGGACTGTGGGACGTGATGATTAATGATAGCTCATTCCAATCCTGCACTCTGGGTGATGTCATGCTGAAGACGGCATTAGCTATCACTACTTATAGAAAATATTTTCTCATGTAAGAAAATCTCTTTGTGTAAATAAACCATGACTGGATCTGCCACAACTTTGAGCTGATTACTGAGCAACAACCTGCAAAAGTATAAAAACTAATTATAAATAGTTTTCCCAATGCTTTCCATAAAGCTCTTTCATGATAAACAAAGAAAATAAGCTCATAGTGGGAAAAGCTGAATCAGTTATTTCCATCTATGAAAGAGCTCAGGAAAATCTCCACAGTGGCATCCTTCCAGCTGGAAGACTACACAGGCTGGCTGTCTTGAAGGGGTGTGTGAGTAGCAAACGTTGTATAATAAATAAATAAAATGAAGAGGAACAGATTATCAGGGCCAGATATTTTATACAGTCATTTTTTAAAAGTAGAAGTTCATTTAAGAACTCAAGAACGAAACTCCTGAATGACTATGCCTGTAACTTTTGCTTCAAATCACTTTGGTACMAGAGAGCTGAAAAGTGACTGAAATGACATCAGTTTTCAGAAAAGGTCCCAAAAGAGATCTGAAGAACTACAGACTGATGTATTCATAGAATCAGTAAGGTTGGAAGGGACCTCTGGAGATCATCTAGTCCAACCTCTCTGCTCAAGCAGCGTCACCTAGAGCATGGTAGACAGGGTTGCATTCAGGTGGGCCTTGAAGATCTCCAGAGAAGGAGACTCCACAACCTCTCTGGACAACCTGTGCCAGTGCTCCGTCACTCTCACAGGGAAGAAATTCCCCCTCACATTCAGGCAGAACTTCCTGTGCTTCAGTTTCTGCCCATTGCCTCTTGTCCTGTCACATGGGACAACTGAAAAGAGTTTGTCCCCGTCCCCTTGACACCCTCCCTTCAGGTACTTGTAAGACATTGTTAAGATCCCCCCCCTCAGTCTTCTCTTCCCCAGGCTGAAGAGGCCCAGCTCTCGCAGCTGTCCCCCATAGGGCAGGTGCTCCAGCCCTCTGATCATCTTCGTAGCCCTGTGCTGGACTCTCTCCAGTAGCTCCATGTCTCTCTTGTCCAGGGGAGCCCACAACTGGACACAGTACTCGAGATGAGGCCTCCCCAGGGCTGAGTAGAGGGGCAGGATCACCTTCCTCGACCTGCTGGCAACACTCTTCCCAATGCACCCCGGGAGACCATTGGCCTTCTTGGCCACAAGGGCACATTGCTGGCTCATGGTCAACTTGTGATCCACCAGCACTCCCAGCTCCTTCTCTGCAGAGCTGCTCTCCAGCAGGTCAGCCCCCAGCTTGTACTGRTGCCTAGGGTTATTYCTCCCTAGGTGCARGASTCTGCACTTGCCCTKGTTGAACCTCAGAAGGTTCCTCTCYGCCCAACTCTCCAGCCTGTCCAGGTCTCTCTGWATGGCAGCACAGCCCTCTGATGTGTATCAGCCACTCCTCCCAGCTTGGTATCATCAGCAAACTTGCTGAGGAGGCACTCTGTCCCCTCATCCAGGTCATTGATGAAGAAGTTGAACAGGATGGGACCCAGCACCGAGCCCTGGGGGACTCCACTAGCCACAGGCCTCCAACTAGACTCCACACCACTGATGACAACCCTCTGAGCTCTGCCTTTCAGCCAGTTCTCAGTCCACCTCACTKTCYRCTCMTCTAACCCACACTKCCTGAGCTTATCTAGGAGGACRTTATGGGAGACAGTGTCAAAAGCCTGGCTGAAGTTAAGGTACACAACGTCCACTGCTCTGCCCTCATCTATCCAGCCAGTCATTCCATCACAGAAGGCTATCAGATTGGTTAAGCAGGATTTCCCCTTGGTGAATCCATGCTGGCTACACCTGATCACCTTCTTTTCCTCTGTATGTCTGGAGATGACATGCAGAATRAGCTGTTCCATCACCTTTCCAGGGATGGCAGTAAGGCTGACTGGCCTATAATTGCCTGGGTCCTCCTTCTTGCCCTCTTTGAAGACTGGAGTGACATTGGCTTTCTTCCTTCTCAGGATCTATATTTTTTAATAAAAATATAAAGAATATTGTAATAAATAATATCATTAGATGACTAATGACATATTGGAGAAAAGTCAACATGAATTCTGTAAACACAAATCATACCTCATGTACCTATCTGAATTGTCTGAGAKAATCAGCAACATAGGGGTATTAGAGATCCTCTCTACTTAGGCATTTGAATTCCTGATGAAAGGCTTTTAAGGAAATTTAAGTCATCACAGAATAAGAGGGAAGGTCCTTGCATGGAAAACTGGATAATTAGTTAAAAGACAGGAAATAAAAAAGAGCAGTAAAAGGTCAATATATACTGTATATATGAATATATATGTATATGAACCCCATACTGYTCCTAAGAAACAATCTAAATGCAATTTTAAGTTTTGCACTCACACTGTGCATGCTACAGCACAACTACCTGATGTAACGTGAGTGCTGCTTCCTGTGCGTAGCTGTTTCTGCACAGCTTCACCTTTCCTGAGAGTCCCAGGTCCCTGCCAGGGGGTCTTCCAGGGCCTTTCTGCTCTTGGTGTAGGGTTGTGCCACTCCATTGCTGCTGCCAGTGTTAATCACAGGAAAAAGYCAGTGTCCTGAACTTGAACAGTCTGTGTCAAACAAAGCTCTTCAGATCAGTTGTTCCCCACCTGCTTCATGGAAGCAGTRAGGGCTGTGGTAGCTGATGCATCTAATGCCCTGTAAATGCAGTTGGCCAGGCTGTGCCACTCTGCACTGACAGAGCTGGCATTTACATTTTACTTAGAGGGTGAATACATCATAATCATTGTTTTAATTTCACTGCTTATTCTTATTCTTATTCAATAATCCAGTCTTTTCATGACTCCCCCTGCACAGTTGATAAGTTAAATTTTCCATTATATCATGGGGGTGCAAATACATCAAAACACCTTTTTCTTATGATTCCCCAAATATTTGCAATATGCATATATATATTTTAATGACAAAGGTGTAGTTAATGAGAAAGCAGCATGCCAAGCTAATCCAAGTGTAAAGTAAATCCTCAAAGGTCTATACTATTTCCACATCACTAGTGATACTAACATCAGTAGCATTGCTTGGCAACATACTAATTACTCTGGCTATTGAAGACATGGCTGGTATTTTAACCACCCAAGCACCCATTTTAACCACTGGCCTGGCCTGGCCGGCATTGTAATTGTTGGGGCAATAATAGCCTGGACAAGCTGGTATTTTAATCATTCTGGATCACAGCCTAGAACCGTTAATTTTTAACACTTCTGTCTCTTTAACAATGCTGATGAGACGTCATAGAGTTGATCGATTACAAAATGCAGAAATCACTGTTTTAATTTAGAAAAAGATCAGCGTTGGGAGTCTTTGCACTCACTGTGCTGGATACTTTTTGCCTTTTTCCCATCACGATTCTTTTCTTTTTTCCTGCTTCTTTTCCCTATTGCCCCTTTCATAGAATCATAGAATCAGTAAGGCTGGAACCTTATGCTCCACCTCTGATCAGCTCTGCGATGGACTCTCTCCAGTAGCTTAGACCACATGTGAGTTGCTTCCAACATATGGAATGCACCACGTTAAAATGTTTGTTGATCTAAGTATTRCAGAATTGTTGTATGATCTTACTACATTGTAGAACTAATAAAATCCTAGATACATTACTCCATATAGTAAAAAAAAAAAACTTAACGATTGCTGATATTTTAAGAAATTAAAATTCTATTTATTTTTAAATGTCACTGATTAGTTATTTGTTGAATGTTCATCCACTTCAAAGAGCCCACTAAATCTTACGTAGCTCGTGTCACTAACAGATTGATTTTGCAGGAAAATTTTATGTTCAATCCTTATTTTTATCCTCTTTAATTTGAGGCTGGGAAGACTGATTAAACAGGAAATTGCCAGGTTTACCCAGATAGCTGAGGAGAACAATCTTGCAATGCCTGAAAAATCTTAATCAAATTGTTTATGAATTACAGCTCTTTTTACAAAAATTAACTGTGGTTAAGACTTTTGTTTCACATTTCCTGTAACAGCTGGGTCACCTCTTCTCTAGAGATTTTCCTCAAAGTTAAAGCTCCTTCATAAGTCATGAACTGGGTTTATTATGTAAATGAAATATGTAATTGCAATTTCAGCAAGGTTTCAGCTTCCTTCACAATGGTAATTTGCAAGGGCTGTGGGCTGCGCGTGGCCTAGGAAATGATTTGTTTGGCCTGGAGCGCTGCAGTTGCACAGTGGGTAACTGGCTGGGTAAGATGGTGTTTTTGGCCTCCCGGCCCTACAGTGCCTCGTGTTGTACTGCTGTTTGCAGGGTTTTTTTCACAGCATTACTCCAGTAGTGTGACTTTAGTGCTTATTCACCTTTCTCCCACTCTGCCGTGGTCACAGGGCACAGAGTAGCCGCAAGCATCTCAGAGGCAGCAGAGGATCACGTTTTGGCATCTGTCCCTCCTTACAGTAGGCATCATGCTGAGGAACATCGACACCAGAAGTGCCATGTGAAAGGAAGGAAAACCACAAGGACAAGAGAGCATAAGAATAGGTATAAAAGCACAAGAATAGAGTACATCCAGTGCAGGGGCAAGGAAGTGGGTGATGGACACCAGATAGAGCTAGCTTGAGACATAGTGCGTATCGAGCTCCTCAGTAACATTTTCTGGCAAGGTGAATATGCTCTTTTCGTTCCCCTCCTAAACATCAACATAGCATAGAAAAACACATCTTGGAAAGGACCTCTAGAGATCTCAAGTCCAACCTCCTCACTGACTTTAAGCTAGGTTGTGTTGCTCTACCTGGCTGAATTTCCAGCTCCAGAAAGGAGGCTCCATAGTCTTTCCAGGCAACCTAAGCCAAGTGGGTTGAGGATCTGGGGGGCCCAGGTGTGCATGGAGCTAGACAAGCCTGTGACATGTCCCCCAGCAGAGGAGGGAGGAAGGTAGTAGTCCCTGGAGGCCCATTTTAGGAAGGAGAGAGATGAAATAAAAGAGGCAGTGAAGCAAAAAGTATAGTCCTGACTTAGGGAGTGGGTGAACTTTATAAGGTTCATAGTCTTCTGCTGATGAGCTGAAGCTGACGGTGATCTGGTTCAGCTTTCAGTGATCCATCTGAGTAGCTGCTTGCACTTGTATCAGCCCTTATACTAGTTATGCCAAACTCAAAAGTGTCGAGAAGCCTTCTATTGTGATTGTCACAGCTGGGATGGTCAATTCATCAATCAAATGTTTATTTTCATCTGTGTTTTAAAATTTCCCTGAAGCAGAAATTCCTTCTTCACCTGCTTCCTCTGGAAGCCCAGCTGTTCTTTCAGTGCTTTTAGACAAAAGACTACCCTCTGATCACATTCTTCTTAAAGAAGATTGGTAATAATAGTAATAGCTCTTGATCTGTTTTTTTCACTGTAGGAAGTGAATTTCATACCTGCTGCTTAAAAAGGATTTGGGAGAGAATATTTCTTAAGCACTCTCTTTTCAATGCCCCGCTCCTCCCCCCTCTCTGCCAATACCTCCTCGCAATGTTTCCTATGTCATCCTTGGCCTGATTCCCACCCCCTATATGGATTTCCTCTGCTTTCAGGCTCGGCACTGACAAGCAGGGCTGATGGCATCCTACTGACCCAGCAGCTCTGCATGGCCCTGGGCAGTTACAACCCATGTGCATTCCCCGCTTGGCCAGCAAAGCATTGCTCTCAGCTTTCCTACAGCGTTAGTGACGATGCTTTAAACAGCTAAACTTAGGAGCAACACGACAGCTGCGTGAGATCATTGTGCTGCAGGAGCTTATGCAGCGGGGCAAAGTTTTGGAGGCTGGCACTCCATGTTTCTGCAAATAAACAGTCTGGTCTGCCTGGTTACAATGCCCTTTTGTTTACTTGAGCTCAGAAAGGATTTCTTACTGTGGCCAACCTGAACTTTGGTAAAGCTGAGATGTGATCACTGGAAAAATGTGTTTTCCCTGATCTCTGTGCTACAAAAGGCAATATTGTAGAGCCAATTTTGTTGCTTACTTATTCCCTGTGCCTCGTGACCTTTCATAAATAGGATTCTGAATATGAGGCTGTTGGCCTTCTCCAGYAAACTGCTAGTAACTAAAGTTTAAGCCTTGCCATAACACAAATAATTTCACTTATTATTGGACATATTTTTACAATGAAACATTAAGAAACAGGCTTTTGTTCTTTGGAAGATTAATAACCTTACATAAAATTCTTTGGATGCTCCTTAGTGCTTTCAGCATTACTTTAAACTTCAATATGAAAAAAGTCAGCCTCAGCTCCTTGGCAGGAAAATAGATTTTTTTTAACCAAAAGCAGCAGAGTCATAATAAAGAGCAGGAGTCCTTTGTCAGTACTAAGCTGCAATGGCGCTGTGTTTTTTTTCTGGTCAGTACTTGTTTCCTGTACCTTTATAGGCATTACCCTGTAGACAAGCGAATTCTGGTGCATCTTCTGTGCAGCTGAGGACTGCAGAAGTGAAAGAGAGCTCCAGACTCCCTAGAAACCCTTAATCTCATACTTCTGGCCAGTGCTGAAGCTCTTACAGAGGGCTGTATTTGCATACTATTTTAAATGATAACTGGCCGAGGTGGGAAGGATGTGTCGGAGGCAGCAGGCTGCTGAGCCATGGGGATGGACAACACTGTGCATCACCACGAGAATTCAAAACAGCCAGACTGGCAGGACTAKCAGTGCCCTCAAAGGAGAGCTTTCTTAGCTTTTCTCAGAAGAAAATCTCAAAAGTTAACATGGGCCTCTAACAGGAGAAAGGATCAAAAATCTAAGCAATGCCCTAAATACTCCAACTTTTGTTTCCATGCAGGCTTGTGCCTGAGTTCCCCGACTGCTCTATGCACGGGTGATCATGAGAATGGCAATATGAATGTCAAGTACATAATGAACTAGGTTTGAAAATATGTAAGTGCTAACAGATACCTGTGCCAACTTGGAAGCGAGAGACCATGCTCAGGATACTCCTGGCAGTACACAGACTTCTGAGTCCTGATGTAATCTGCATCTAAGAAATTAATCTAAGGAAGAGCCAGAGAGCGTGAGCACTGCACATGATTTGTAAATGAGAATTGAAGAACCAGAGCAGTGTCTACTAAAGCTGCTATGCAGATAGGTTTTCAGGGGGCCTTTTTCAAATCATGAACATTTTTAATGTAAACCTTCTTAGACACAGCAGGATTGTTCAAGCATGCCAGAAATAGACAGAAAACCTGTCAGTGTTATTTCATAAGCAGAAAGAAATTCTAAAAAATGAAGAAACAATATAGCAAAATGGTAGAAAGTAAATCTGACAAAAAAAAACTTAATCTGTTACAGAAGGAGATATTTACTTTAAATATAAGTTATGCTTTGACTTATGTCTCTTCAAAATGTATTATTTTGGCATTTTGACTTGGTATTCTTCTATATTCAACAAATAGCCTGTGCCCACAGTTTGTGCTGTGCTTCTGAAACCTGAGATTAGTCAGGACTGTATCTCTTTAAAAAAAAAAAAAAAGAAAGAAAGAAAAAAGAAAAAGAAAGAAAAACCCACGCTGGCAAGGGGGAGCTAAAGCCTCTGCTGCATTGAACTTGTTTGGATACACTGAGGCTGCAGCAGTGGTCACGCATCCCTCCGCAGCCTGCTGATTTTGCAAAAGGGAGGAAAAGCGATCGTTTTGCAGTCCAGATGCTGTCAAACACAAGCAACCAATGGAAGAAATGGCACAATGAGCAGACAAGTATGTGGAAGCAGTTTATGAAGAAATAGCTAAATACAGAGCTTTGTCCTGGCTGATGCTGTAAGTACCAGCTCGATAGCAGACCCTGTAGTCACTGCAGTTGTTTGTGGGAGATGTTTTATGGGTATCCTGATGCTTTTAGGACTCACAGCTGGAGAAAGCTGTGGCATGTTTAATGCTGTATTTAGCCAAATAACTGTATTGTCTGTGTCTCTACAAGATTTTTGGGTGACTCATGAGCTGCAGTGTGCTGGTGGGGTGGGGGAAGCGTGCAACTATGCATACTAGCTTGCTTCTCCTCTCCTAATGGCATCTCTGGATTCCCCTCTAGAGATGTGCTAGCAAATTGCTGCAGTACCCTCCCTGTGCAAAGGCCTCTTTCTGAATTTCAGTGCTGCCTTCAAGCACTGGGGCACACAGCACATTTTTTCATGCTACTGTGGCTGACTTAATTTTAAAAGATCCCACAGTAATTTGTTATACAGACTTGCTTCATGCCAAGTGCTATAATTTTGATTTTTCTTACGTATGCAGTTGTAGAAAGCTTATGAAATGCCATTAGCCTTGCATGTTAACTTTGGGAGGCTTGTTCTTAACATAGGTCTTCCCAAAAGAGTGCCCAGTATGATTTATTAGGTAAAGGGATAAACATTTACATATCTTTTTTTCTGTTTCTAGCTGAAGTAAATATATGTATTTTTAAACGTAAACATTTGTTCTCATGGGAATCTATGGTTTTGTTCCTTGTCAGATGATTTGGTGCTTTTTATTCTGTGTATGCTATAATGATCTAGCAGAGCCTTAATGACAAAATAAAAAGCACAGCTAGAGGAAGTTTATCACACYGTGTTTCTGAGCAAATTGTTCAGTAATAAGGGAAAAAATTATTGTAACTAAAACTATGCATGCCAGTAGAGTGAAAAATGAAGTAATGAGTATTCTCCTTGTTATTTTATAAGAATATTAATATCTCTATTATCTCTCTAAATATCGCATAAGACCATAGTAATCTGCTSTGAAACAAAGAGTATCATCTATTTAATGGCCTCTGCAGCTGTCCTTTGGTACTTTCCCTGCTGCTACAGAAACTGCTGGGAGATCTTGCTCTAGGGAGAGGGTAGGTAACTGCAGGGATAGCTGTGATGAGGAGGCTATGCTGGTGGGTGAAGGAGGAAGAGCAGATGATGCAAAGAATCTTCTTTTGTGCATCTCTTTTGGGACCTGGCAGAACTGCAGCTCCTGATGCTGATGTGTGCAAGTAACTACATACTTCTGTCCCTCTTACACTGATCACCTCAGTGGAGACAAAGGACAGAGCCTCTCACACTCAGAGAAACCCACAGGGAAGCTTTTCCTGCATTGCTTTTGGGGTTGTCCTCACCTGGTATTGTGAGAGACACAGCAGCTCTGTCAGATATTTGTATACAAAAGCTCTCATTGCTATCTACCAAAAAGTGCATTACAAGAGGCCCAATTTAGACCTTAATGGACTTGCAACAAAATATTGTTACCTTAGGAGCACTCCAGCAGTGAATGTGAGTGAGGAGGCAGTGCTGACATCTTCCTGCCTGTCCTTTCCTCCCACCTGCAAGGGCTGCCTCCCTGTTGACGTCATGCAGCATCTTAGGTGGAAACAGTATTTCCAAAGATTGAGTGAGTAATCTCTTGCTTTGTCACATTAGGGTTATGAGAATACAAAAAGAATACAAAAACCCAATCCCACATCAGGAATTTCCTTTCCCATACTGAAAAAGTGCAGGACCACAACATAAATTAATTAGATAACATTGTTTTATAGGCTGCTTACTGCTGCATGAAAAAGTTCAGCTCTTGTGTATTTTCCTTGAGTGAATTTGGCATTTTGGGGGCCATTTAGAAAACTTTATTTCTTTTTCTTTCCTTCTTTCCCTTTCTCTTGATTTTTGTTTCTTAGACATTAAATTTTATGGCAAAATAAAATTTGGGCAACAGCCCCAGATAAATATCAAACAATATGAAGCATCTAAGATGCATAGGTTAGGACCATGATTGCCTGAGGCTCCCCACAAAGTCAATGGAGAGACAGAAACACTTCCAGGAAAATTGAAATACCACATACCTAAAATTAAATTAGTAGCCATTGTGCTTCAGAATGTTTGAAGGCTGCTTGGACTATATTCTCAAAAGTTCTCTAAAATATTGCATGATTTTTTAAGTTAAAAAAATACCAAAAAGCAGTTTTTTATAATCCAAAAGAGCATTTTGCTGAAGAGTTTAAATAGTAAGTGTCTAGCTACCTCCATTATTATTTATACGTACCCTTCAAATAATTCATGGAATTGAAAAGTATATGAAATAATGCATGTCTGATTTCTAGAAAGATCAAATTTTCCAAAAGAGTAAATACTTCAAAATCTGTGTTAATTAGTTCAGCAATACTTTTATTACACACACAATTATTCAGCAATTATTTATGCCTCAGCTAAGAAATACAAGTTGCACATTAATTTGGTGCACTAGCTTTCCTTTGTAGATTGTATTCAGATTTTTCTTATCAGTGTGTTTTTAATGATCATGTTCCCATTTGGGCAGCTTTAAACTACATCTTTAAACAYGGGGGATCTATTTTATTTACATTTTTCTGCTTCTTTTAACAATCTAATTCGAAGACAGTTGTTGTTTGGAATTAATTCAGCAAGTATGTTATTGACTGGAATGGAGGTACAACAACAGAGCTGTGTGAGGAAACTTTCACCAAGCCTGTGAAGCAAACTGCATTCATGGTTTGCTTGTGGGATCTGCAGGCATACATATATGTACGCGCAAAAAAAGGACAGCCACCAAGGTCAGGCTAGAAATAAAATAAGGCTTAGCTACTTTCCCTAACTTACCTGCAGAAATTGTCTCCATCCAAATGAAGACAAAATCAGGCAGTATTTCTGGTGGGTGATGCTTACACTCAGGACAGGATGGGATAGGCATTTTGAGCTCATCTAGTGACCTCTCCAGAGGGCCTGAGTAACTCTTAACTCTGAAGTTTGGCTTATTTTTTTCTCGTTAAGGAATGATACAATAATTAGTTGTATATCCAGATCACCACCTATTTGAAATGAGACATATCTGACAGAAAATAATTAAGATGTGAGCTTTGCCTCTCTGGTCTTCCATGAAGACAGAGATAATAATGTTAGTATTTAAATATCAATTTTAGGTAAATTTTCCCTGAAGCTAAAGGAGCAGCTTGTACATCACAGAATTGTTTTAGGGCAGGCTGACTTACCTGGATCTCTCTTCCTTAGTTTCATATGGCATATCTTTGAACTTTGCAGCACTAGCAGCAAAATTGCTTTCAGTGTTTAACTAAGGTAAGCTGAGATCCCAGCAAACATGATAGTCTAGAGTGGGTCAGATGTGTTTTACAAGCAGGCGCCAGCTGTCACTGACTCCTGTTCCACCAAATCATTCGCACTATGAAAGAAATGACTAACATTGGCAAATCTCTGGAAACCAGCTGGGAGAGAAGGCAATTGCAGTGCTGTGCCCTCAGTCCTTTCCGACACTGCCTGCACTTTCCCCATCACCTGTCACTTCCTTCTCTGATCTCTCCTTTCAGATTTGCTTTTTCCTCCCTCCCARGCCATTTGCTACCTGAATCACCACTTCTTCCCTACTGTCACTATGTTTTAGAATTGCAACGTCTGTGGCCTGCCCTAGTCCTCCAGCAGCCTCTTGCAACTCCTACTCTGCCAGGGTGGATGTAGAGGCACTGGCCATATCTGCACTGCTGATTTTGGCACTGCAGGGTGATGGGGAGTCTCTCTGCTTGGGTGTGCAGGTCATTTTGACTGCGCTACCCTCTCGTTTGCGCTCTGATGAAGGGAGGCGTTCCCTGGCGCTTGGCCTGGGTGTAGCTGCTGTGTGGCATGGGACTGCGGGGCAACTCTGGGCTAGCACAGTGTGGATCCACCAGAGCACCTGAGGCTGGGGAGCTGAAGGGCTTAAAGTGCTTTCCAGTTTGCTTTGGTTACTTCTGTTCTCTCAACACTAAACGCTTCTCAGGGAATCATATTGGTTGTTTGACGTTTACACAAGGTATGTGCATGTGCACAGAGACTTCCTTGGACAACCGTAGCACTATGGAAAACTCATCACTGTGGGACATACGCAATCATGTACAATAAATTATTTGCTTGAGTATGTAAGAGAGCACTTCCCCACTGCAGAAAAATGGACCATTAGACCCCCAAAGAGCTTTTTCATCTCTTCTGTGATGCCATAAAAACTTAGCTAATGAAAAAGTGAAATAACTATGACAAGCTGTGCATACGCTGTCTTATAAATAATAAAAGAGAAGGACCATGTTTCCTCTTTCTCTAATGCATTAGTGTTATAGCTGGATGGAAAAGGCACCAGCCTGCTTTTTGGAACATAAATAGAATTGTTCAGAATCAATGTATTGATCCCAGGGGGCTCCCCTTCATCTTGGTCTCTAGCATCCCTCTCATCATTTTTAGTGTATTCCTTAGAATAACAGGAATAACAATATGATTTGAAAGTTTATAAAAACTAAAAATTATACACCAATTATACACCACTTTTTTGTCATTTGGAATTTTATAAGATAAAAATCTTTCAAATACTCTTTCAGTGGAGCCTTATTAGTTAATAATTGATTTAGAAATTCCATTTTAAAATAATTTTCCTTACATACTTCTTTATTCGTTTATTTCTGTTGCACTATTTGCAGAGAGAGCTTTGTTGTTACAAGCTTCTCATTAATCATAATTTTCGCTAATAGCATGCTGCTTAATCAAGTAGTTCAAAACACTCTGCAAACACTCACAAATGCAGCTTTGTGATTCCCCTGTTGTTTAATATAGTTGTTACGGATAACATTATTTCTGTTTCAGGTGTTGAACTGTCCATGTCCAGTCCCTTGATCATTCTCATTTAAGGGTTAGGCCACCTTAATTTTTAAAGAGGAAAAACAGCATTGAAATATCTATTCAGAAAGTAATTTGTAGAATTAGACATGCTGTGAAGCAAAAGAAGGAAAGGAAGAGATGACAAACATGGGCACTGCAAATCTTCACCAAGCAGGGACACAGTTGCTGTCACGAATGACATCTGCTAAACATTCCACATTTCAGTGCTTTCATATTTATTAGCAGCATCAGCAAAGGAGTTAACTATACTCAGCTTTGAAAAGATTTTTTCTCTACTATCTTGGCATATCTCGGCATGCAGCCAAGTCTCAGTGTTAATCTCCTTGCTTCTGCAATATTTTGCATACCTAGAGGTAAATTTTCAGCACGGTATGTCCCAGTTTAGGGACAAGCCCTCTTACATACATAGGAGAAATTCATGTAGATAAATTCCCTACTTAAAAGCATACTGGTCATAGGGAGAAAATGTCATACCATTTGTCTTCAATTTTGGCTGACAAATGGTATAGAGATGAAAATACTTCTGTTCATGTCTGTCAAACTCTATCCCTACTTTTTATAAATAAATACATAGTAATCATCAGATCCTCTTCCTGCTGCTTTTATATAAAACTGAGTTTTGAAGAACAGGAGAGAACAAAGTTTACTTAGGTTTGATTAATACCAGTAGCTGAAAATACAATTTGGCCTTCTAACAAACACTTCAGAAGTATTTATCTGAACAACATTCTTTGTCAGGTAGATGAACAGCCCTCACTGGAGCTCTTTTCACTGAGTCTTTTGTGAAACAGCTCCTTTCACTTTGCGGGAAAATTGGTCTTGTTGCTATGAGTCAGGGGTCTGTAGGATCATTTTGCAAAGAGAASACAGTCTGTAAGTTAAACCACTTCTTTCTTATGGACCTGCCCCTCTCCATAATGCAAGTTACTGAGACACACAAGGTTAAGTCAATGATAACGACAGCAATAGTTGTTAGCTAGTAATTTGCTGGGTCCATTTAGATGCTCAAATACCTTAGCTTTCTGGTTTGATCATGGATCTTGGTCCCCTGATTATTCACCCTCCGTAAATGCTGATCTACCCCTGACTGTCTTCTGGAGCAAGCCAAGTAGTTCCCTCCAGAAGGAGACCTGGGCCAAGCTGATAATCAAAGGAGTGTGCCACATGCAATATAGATTTAAGTTGTGCCAAATTACTCCCTCTGCCTACAAAATTTCAACAGACCTTGAAACATGAAGGCAACATGAGTTCTGCATCTCCTCAAGCTATGCCCCAGAACATGCAATGTGCTTTTACTATTATGCTATAAAAGCACCATTTTCCCACAATTTAATCAGGGCCTGTTGACCTTAAAAAGAAAGAAAGAAAGAAAAAAGACTATCCCTCCCTCAAGACTTGCCCAACTACACCAAGACCACAGGGATGTCACAGTCACACAGGGCCAAAAGAAGACCCAGGACCAGGGTGTGCACTAGCTGGGTGGCCCAGTTCTGGCTTGGTTCTCACCTTAAGCATGTGAGTCATTCTGCACTGGAGAGCAAGTCCTGTTGTTAGGGCAAGTGGCTGTGGACACTGTCAATAAGTGTTCTATATGTTTCCAAGATGGAAAGAAAGTGTTCAGTTGGCCTAAAAGATATGTACCTTTTTGTAAAGGTAAATGGTCTTTTATGGGCAGGAAAGGAGCTTCTCTTAATCCTTCTACTCTACCACATCTCTGCCCCCAGCTTACATTTTCTTGTTGGAGAAAGTGAATTGTCTCTCTGTCCTAGATCTTAAATATTACAGTATCCTTTTCTGTGCCTTTGCAGTTACAATCTTACTCTGCTGATGATGACCCAGATGCTGTTGTGCATATGACTTTCCTGACTTGTCACTAGAGCTGAGCTGCCCAGCTCTATGCTTTTCTTGATTCTTTTCTTTTCTAAGCATCAAGCATGAGCTTCCTGCCTATAGTTTTAAAACCTTCACAACCCTCTTGCAAGCTCTTCTCCAGTGCCATGAAGTTGGCCACTCCTTCTAGTTAGCTAGTGATGCCAGTCTCTATTGTTCCTGTGTTAATTTTTTCAAATGAACCACTCAGCTTTTTTTCCCATGAAAATTCAGAGGTTGCTACATACTCATCTGAATCAAGTAGGGATGATGATGAAGGAGAGTGCAGACTGTTTTCAGTTGGATAGGGGTTATCTATCTGCAAATTGGTTGTTCATTACCTGATTACTTCTGATAGTTGCAAATTGGGGTACCTTTATCTTAGTTTCACTTATTTTATGCAACTATACCAAGCAAACAGATATTATAAAATATTTTTCTTCCTGCCCTACATTAGGCAGACTTGTGCTGTGTCTGGGTGCAAGGTAAGGAGGGTATGTTTCACTTCTAATGTTCAATCTTCACTTTGAATAGGGCAGTCTGATGGTATGCCTGTGTGCAAGGCAAACAGGACAAAACCATAAAGGCACGTTTGTGCTGCGGTGATGATAGCAGTGCAGACATGGAAAACCAGCTTCCAAGCTCTCCATGCACACACCTTGGGCTGTCTATCATATGTGTACTTTACATGCAAAAGGCAAACCCCAGTTCATGTGGCACATCGGAAACTTTTAGCACCACAGTATTATTGTTCCATGCCTCCAAATTGACAAACTGTTGCAAAGGAGATTTTTTTTAATTATTTCCCTRCTAGCTGACCGAACAAACTCCTCTCTCTCTTTTAGGATGCTAGATAATGTACTGAGCCTGCAATTTGTTCATAGCATCAATCTCTGAAAGTCCATGTTATGCACAACAGGAAAAGTGAGTTTCTGTTTTATGAGACTACACTAACACAGCTTTTGATTTAATATATCCATTTATTTTTGATTTACACTCATACATCTAGCAAATCTGAGATGCATGAATGAGCTTTCTTTATAATAAAACTCTCTTGACCCTAAACTGATAACACTAAAGTATTCCCCAAACCATTGGAGAATGGAGAAATTAAGAGTGAATACATTAATCTGGTAACATGCCCCAGGGGTCAGTGAACTCGGTTGCTCTCAAATAAGAGGGCAGATGTGAACTTCAGAGGAAAGCTTCTCCCCTGCTTCCCAGCTGCCAGTTTCTAGATGTACAAATGTAAAAATTGTCAGCCTGAATGTCCCAAGTGATTCTGGGCTTGGCTGAACACATAGGAAGGCTGGAAAGGGGATCTCCTGGCAGGGAGTAGTGTTCTGATGTCATAGGCTGTGAGATTCTTTTTTGGAAGAAAAATGGTCAGTTTCCAAATTAGCATTTTTCTGTGCTTACTTCTCCTTTTGGAGGGTTGCCTGAGAACCTAATCGCTTTTATGATTGAAGATTTTTCCCCCCTTGGCTAAATTTTTTTGTTGCTCGTTTAAACTTAAATATTTTTGTATCAACATGATCATTAGATCAGGTTAATAGGTTAAATAAGACTTCTTCCTTTCCCATGTTTATCCATATGATAGATTTACAGAGAATAACCTGACCTATTTTTTGATCTCTTCTCTTTCATTTTGCAAGTTTCTTACTCTTCTCCTCTATAAGGCTCTCTAAAATGTGTTGTTGTATTCCTTGGTCGTTTCTGTGGTCTCAAGTCATGCCTTTGGGGAGCTCTCATTAGCTTCACATATCATCTGCCATAGAGCTGGTTCTGTATCTGTGGTTCCTGTAATAATTTCCGTCTTTTCCTGCTTACCTAATAGTTTTCAGTGTGTGCTTAGTKTTTCTGAACTTCAGAAGCTGAGATTCCTTTGGAAAATAATTTCTCAAAGGAAGATATATGCCTTTGCATATTTTATTGTATTTTAACTAATTTCTCATTCACTTTCAAGTCTTTAATTAGTCTTTAATTCAAATGTGTTCTAAAGCCTTGCACACTACTGATGTTGCACAAAAGACCTGCAGTTCTAGAGATAACACAGCACCAACCTCAGCTTGATTTACTAAAAATACATGCTACTAAAACTGTGATTTTGTGTTCTGGGTAGACTTTGTTGGGTAGACATTGTCTGGCTTCCTTTTTTTCTGCTAGCCTTCTTGTCTTGATCCTCATATTGAACATCAAGAAGAAATAGGAATGCCACTTACCTCTGTTACTCTCTCTATTACAGGTCCTGCATGAGGCTTTTTAAGTAAAAAATGTCATATCTCAAATTTTGCCCAGAATACTTTGAGAGCTATTGTGGGACAGGCAATGTATACTTCAGTGAGCTGGTACACTACACAATCTGCACAGTTAATTCCCTAGTTAGTTGTTAACAATATTGCATTAGATCAGTAATTGATCTGGGTGTGATAAAAGGATAATTAAACCAGAGATTTCTACCCTAAGTAACAAACAAAGTTCCTATATCCCAGTGAAGTTACAGAATCACAGAATGGCTGAGGTTGGAAGGGACCTCTGGAGATCCTCTAGTCTAACCTCTCTGCTCAAGCAGGGTCACCTAGAGCATGTTAGACAGGATTGCATCCAGGTAGATTTTGAAGATCTCCATAGAAGGAGATTCCACAACATCTCTGGGTAACCTTTTTACCAACAGTGAACAGGCTGTCAGTCACCCAGGCCACAAATCCACCCTGTACTTTTAAAAACAAGCTGGAGATTTGCTGTTCCACAGTTAGTATCTAACCTTTGCGTGTCTAAGGGCTGTCAAAGGAGATGTTATCATGACTGTTGGCATGTGTGTATGTGTGTCTTACCACCACCAGTGTCTGTCATTCCTTTCTTTACCCAGCTAATCAGTCTGTTCTACACTCTTCTTTTGGCCAGACAAAGGTAACCCAAAAGTCATATGAAGCTCCCGGACGTGATGAATGACAGCTCGATGTCATCAGGTGCACTTATGTCTGCAAGACACAGAGATACTTGTCTCCCCTGGAGATCCCTGGAACCAGGGCTATCTCCATACTGCATACCTCCTAAAGGAGAGAATGACCTGGCAGATTCCTGATGTTATCAAGATTATCTCATTGTAAGCTTTCCAGTAACTTAACATTGAAAAATATTCTTTGCAATAGCAATGAAGAACAGGATGAGTGAGGTATTAGAAGGCTTAAATGCTCCTTTGAGAACTGCTAATATCCTCCATGAAAGTATTGCAAATATTCTATAATTCTAGACATGAAATTTCCTCATTAGGCTTTTATCATTGAGATGAAGATTTCTGGGCCATAGGTCTGAGTATTTCAATCTATCTCAAACCTTAAAGAAGGAGACACACGAAAAGACATCCATAATTAAAAATAATTAAGTCACGTTTATATATATGTGATACAGATCAGTGTTTCATGGCTATCAATCTTGTGATCCAAACATCTATAAATAAAACTGCTATATAATGAGAAATTCTCTTTTAATGAGAGAAATAAATATGCATTTGCCACTTGAAACAGCTTTGCTTCTTAGGAATTTCAAATTACTTTAATTATGAAATTCTTTCCAATCTTCACTGCAACTGCAACAATAGTAATGAATGAAAGAGACCCTGAATTGTCTCTAGAAAACACAAAGTCCATCTCAGAGCACAACTACTACTAAAAGCAGCTATGTCTGAGCACAGACAAAGACTTCATCATATGTGGTCATCTGAAACAAGTAACAACACAGGTGCATTATTCTGATTCAGTATATTCAAGCCTAAACTGTTAGTAGTTTACAAAGGAGGAGGCAAAACAGAATTCAGAATTCAGAGCATAATTAACTTTACAGAAAATAAATATACTTTCAAAGTTAATCTTTAAAATAAATATATATTCTGTTTTACCTTAAGTGCCTTTCTGCAAAGTTCACTTCAGAGGCACTCATAGACATAATGCATCTGTTATAATGTTCTTCTCTATGCAATACTGTAAAGTGCTTTTCTGTAACTATAGAGGATATTTACTTTTCCTTGTGTTTCAGGCAGTAGTAATTTTGTGAAGCATCAAACAAGCTGCGAGTTCTCCGGGTTACTCTAAGAAAAGTGCCCAAGTGAGATAATTTGTAAAGATAAAAGGACCATTTTATCAATCCAAACAAAATCTAATCAAAACAAAAACAAAGAGAAGGGAATCCGTATTCACCCCTGAATTAATGTATTTTCAGAATACCTGACCAACTACTTTTTATTCCAGCCTTGCATAATTTACAGAGATTGACTTTAACAAAAACTGCTGCTGGCTTAATTATTCAGAAATCTTTATATTGCTGTGCAAGGACYTTGTTCCTATCCTGTTCTTAATCTGGTTTCTCCTCAGAGACTCATAACTGTGAGACTGACTGCTGTTAGATAATTCACAAGCTCTTTTATTGGCATGCCTGCACAGGACAATGCATTGCTATAGTGGAAGGTCCAGACTAGCTCGGATATTAGAAATGCTATAGTTGCATTTAATACAATRTTTTGGTCTGGAGCCTGCTTTAGAGCAAGTAGAGCTTAGTGATTAAGCTGGTTATCTGTATATGGCATTGCATTGTGCAGTCAAGGCATAACCCATACTTCTGCTATTTTTGCTCTTGGCTTAATAGCCTAATTGTTCATATGCTTCATTTTATTGTGAATGCAGAGCTCTTCTCTTCAGATTTCTGTGTTATGGTTCATAGACAACCTCAGTGTCCTGTTTAAATGGGAAACCCATCAAAAGGTCCAGAACTCTTGGCAGAAATAACTCTCCTGCTTTTCCTTCTGTCTGGCATCTACTGCTTTCAGATTCAGTGGAAAGCTCTGTTAAAATCTCTGAGTTTCTGGAGAGACGCCACTCTGGTGAAGTTGTAATTACTTTGCTCGTCAGTGATTTTTTTTTCTCTTTTAACTATTTTTCTACAGCTACTATGTATTGTTCAGAAATTACTTTGAGCAGTTTTTATTGGGTATCTAAGTCCACTTCATCAGAATTCAATAAAAGGATTCTTTATGCATAATTCAACCACACAGTCCCAGATGGCTACTGTAAGATCATTTGTATAACAGTTCCATGAATCAAACTGTAAATAAGTCATATTGTTGCAAATCATTTTTAGAGCTTTCATAGTGATGAATATAATCATACTTCTTGAGTCACCTTTTTCCAAAACTGAAGTATTGCAAATCTTGTGTTAAGTTCATTTCCTTCTTGAGATATGTATTTCCCTCAATCCTTTGATGAAGAAACAGATGAAACTGGTATAGAACCTATTACTTGGTTTCAATCAACTTATTCTCATTCTTGAGAATAAATACAGTATTTTTCCTTGGACTTCAAGACAAATTCCCTATACTCCACAATGACTTGGAGAACAGAACTAGTGACGATCGCAGATGATATATTTATGCAGTATTGAGCTTGATGGAGATACTGACTTTATCTTGAAAACCATGCAGCTGTCAGGCCTGCTTATTACTGCAGCTGTAGCGCTGGATTCTTACTGCTCTGCTGCTGCTGATTTTGGAACTAGTAGAGACTCCGTTTGCTCAGACAGCTCTGAGCTATTTCCCATTATGTGCTACAGCAATATGCACAGTGAAAACTTTAAACTTTATGGCCTGGCTTTGCTCTCTCTCTGCTGCTGGAGCCTGTCATCTCACTTCCAGCAGTAAGGTTCATTTTCAAAAATAGTAAGTTTCTGTGACTGTCACTTGACCAGTATACTATACGGCAAAGAGCAGCAGTATAAAGGATTCACTCAGCTGTGAATGAACTGCATATCCTCGCCGTAGACAACAGACTTCACTGTTGCTTTGATCTTGTTCAGGACTGTGGTATGTGTTTTGATGAGCAATGTATTTGAGTATGTTGTCACCCCAACTCCTACTGATCCTGTTTTTATCTCTTCTGATTCTTTAATTTGACTAGATATTAAAAAATGCCTAGATGTAAATCAGTTGTAATTAATTCCTAGAACACCTCTGTAAGTCAGAGTTTTGTGTCCATCTTAAGAAATCACTGTGGGAATGTGAGAACTGAACTAAATTGTTTTGGTTTTGTTCTATGAGAAAGCTCTCCATAGCCTAGCTCTTTGTAAGAGATTTTTATTTTGGGTCATACTTCCTCTTTTGGCCAACATTTCTTGGCATACTCTGCATTTAGGCAGACATGAATAGAGACTTTCTGTGCCATAATCAGATAGGTGCCAGATTTACATATCAGAAATACTCTCCTTTGAATAGGTAGGGAGTGTGGTCTAACAAATATCAGTTACAGTCTGAATCGCTTACTGCTTTCATGGACATGGACATCATTGCTGTGATGCTGTTTAAATTGTACACCTTCCCCTTTCTATCTTTGATGTACAACATAGTTTCTAASTGTGTGTTTTGGTTTTTTTAGCTTTAATTTGAGGCATTGAAGATTAGTTACTTTAGACAGGCTCAAAATGCAGACCTGGTACTTCTGAAGACATTAGTATGTCTCAGATACCTTGTTTGGGTATCTGGTTCCTGTAGTCAAGGATAAATTGATTGTCAGCTTTGTGATTAGTTTGACATACTCTCCTGTGGTTTTTGCCCCCCATCCCTCCATGTGGGTTATTGTCACCTCAGAGTTATCTGGGAATTTTATTTATGTATAAATCCCTGATATTCAGGGAACCTCTGACAATTATGCAGTTGGTTAGTGATTTGACCTAAGAGGGATGATTTCTGTTCTTTCTGTACTGCTGGTCTGCCCTTGCATGAGATTGGTACAAATGTCAATATCTGGCCAGAAAAAGAAATTATTACTATATTTGCCCAATATTTAATCTATTTAATTTTTGTATCTTTGTGCATATATTTTTTGTGTTTCAACAAAAGAGAACAATCCTGCTATGCTGAATGCATTAAACACAACATTCTAGGAAAAGAATTACATTTTTACATCTACTATGAATCTGTTCTCTATACAAAAGTCAAGCAAAAGTATTTTTTTTCTTCTTAATAGTATTGTATAATTAAGTGCTGGGATTTTTTGAACATATCTAGTTGGAATACTTTTCACTTTTAAATTTATATGTGATAAAGCATGAAAGACCATATTTTCCTTGCACATAACAGTGTAAGCAAGCCCTGTTCTTGGCTGATGACACTGACTAATATCTGCCAGTGGTTTGGACTACTTATTTCTGTTGAATTTGCTGCCCCACAACTTCCTAGAAAACAAACATATGATGAATTTATCTATTCTGCTTCCAGCATTTCTAGCTTGCTGGCACATTACTATATTACGCTGTATCAGGTCTGTCTCAAATTTCTGCAGGACAGAACAGTTATCTCTAAGAAGCAATTCTACACATTCTCTTGATACCTGCAGTTGTGTGATAGCCTTGAATTTAAATTAACCTTTGACAGAAATGAATTTTGAACCCAGCTAGCTTACTGGTGCATTGACAAGAATAATTTATGTTTAAGACATGCCTGTTTTCTCAGATTTTTGATGCCTAGATTGAGCTTTTATCAAGATTTAGCTACTTTCTCTGGAACGCAAAATAGATATTGACAGATCTGTTTCAGGCTGCCCTTAACCCTGTGGGACTGAAATAGTAGAATGTAAATTTACTGAAGAGTATACATATTAGTACTCATACAAATTAATTTCCAGAAAGTTTCTGTGTCCTGTTCTGCATGTACACCTTACTGTATGTCTGTAAAGTGCAATAGTTACAGTGCTAGAGTTCAGATTAATAGATAGTGTTACAAATTGGCCACGTAGCAGCACAAAKCACCAGCTGTCCTTTCAGTGCATCCGTCCTTACTATAGCCATGGTGACTAGGGTCTAGGCTATTCTGATCTCCTGCTACTGTAGCATGGAGCAGGACTTACTTTAATTGTGAGAACTAAATCTTTCATATACTCCTACCAAATAAATCCAGGAGAAAGCAGAGTTTCAGAAAGCAGTGGAGCCACTCGGTATTTATGCTGACATATTGACATTAGCCCTGAGATTTTTAAATGATCCCATACTACTTGTTGTGAGCAGAGATTAGATCTCAGACCTACTTGGTTTCCAGCTTGTTTTGTTCAGTTTTGCCAGCTATTCTTGTTTTTCCCCTTTCAAAGGGAAATTTCTCCCACAGTCATAGGTTTAATACAGATGAATGCAAGTTTTTAACACGTGCCACAAGGCACAGTTCTCTGTATTTGCTGCTAAAACCATCATTGGTTAAACCAAACTGATATCATATTTATGAGATATGGTTATGAGTTGTATATTACTATTCAATTTACATTTTACTAAGGAAACAGTTTTGGGGTGAATAAAATGTCCTAAAACAAAAAAGCTTTTTTTTCCACTCATCCCTGATCTTTCCATTCCAACTGACCTGCTGGAAAACAGCTCTGTGGAGAAGGACCTGGGAGTTCTAGTGGATAACAAGTTAACCATGAGCCAGCAATGTGCTCTTGTGGCCAAGAAGGCCAATGGTATCCAGGGGTGCATTAGGAAGAGTGTTGTCAGAAGGTCGAGGGAGGTGATCCTGCTGCTCTACTCAGCCCTGATGAGGCCACATCTAGAGTACTGCGTCCAGTTCTGGGCTCCCCAGTACAAGAGAGACATGGAGCTACTGGAGAGAGTCCAGCATAGGGCTATGAAGATGATTAAAGGACATCTCTCTTACGAGGAATGGCTGCGACAGCTGGGCCTGTTCAGACTGGAGAAGAGAAACTGAGGGGGGATCTTATCGATGTGTATAAATATCAGAAGGGAGAATGTAAAGAGGATTGGGTCAGACTCTTTTCAGTGGTGTCCAGTGACAGGAGAAGAAGGGGTAACACAAGGAAGTTCTGACGGAACATGAGAAAAAACTTCTTTACTGTGAGGGCGACAGAGCAGTGGAACAGGTTGCCCAGAGAGGTTGTGGAGCCTTCATCCTTGGAGATATTCAAAAGACATCTGGACAGGGTCCTGTGCAATGTGCTGTAGGTGACCCTGCTTGAGCAGGGAGATGGGACTAGATGATCTCCAGAGGTACCTTCCAATGTCAGCCATTCTGTGATTCTCTGATTCCCTTTATGCATGGATTAGCCCCATCTGTGACACTGCAAGGAGCTGTGATTAGCATGAGATGATTGTGCCACGACATATCTTTGAATCTTGAAGATAAAACCTAGGTACAGCCAAGGTTACATACAAATGCACCAAACAGAGGTAGTGCCTTTTGGCTGTGCAAATCTCTTGGGTCACCCAGTCAACTACAGCTCTGGTCAGCTCAACCTGCTCTCTTGCTATGCTGCTCACTACTGCTCTTCTGCTTGAGGATATATACCTCTTATTGTGGTCTGTGCCAACAGGACCACCAGAATTCAGCATAAGCAATAACAGTTTGTGAGCAAATCATTCTTTTAAACTATATAAAGCATAAATTAGGTATTTGCTACTGCCATGCTCTCTTTCTTCACAAACTTTCTCCTCTTCTAAACTTTGGATTGTGTTCAGTAATTGTGTGGTTCTTGCATGCTTCCCATGCTGCAGCATGACATGTTAAGGGTTTTGATTTAGCTGTTACTGTTGAGGAAATAAACTTAGGTAGTATGTATAGTTTAGCCTGATCTCAATATTAAAAAGATGGATTAGGAGTAAAGAGATAGTCAGATAACTATGATGGTTTTCAGACAAGAAAATTCTAGAATGATATTAATATTTATGTATCTACCTGATTTGCAGGCAAATTAAATATTTGGATAATTATGTGTTAGCACCCATGCCTCTGGCTTTATATTTACAAATAATTGCAGGCATCCACAAAAATGAAGAGCATTTTTACAGGCTGACTACTAAACCTCCTACACTGAAATTCAATTAAAGATAGACATAATATCCTCCAGTGAAAGGTGTTCCTTTTAAAAAAATGAATAAATCTTACAGTAGAAAACTAGTGTAGGCAGTGGTCGTAAGTGTTTTTTCTCAGGAGAGCTTTATATCTATGTCTATGCTAATGAATTACTTGACAGAATGTTCTCAGACACTGGAGCTCCATAATGTATAAAGTTGTAAGGTAACCTGTATGACCACTGCAAGCCATCAATAAGCATAAATCAGGAAGTTAGCGTGCCAGAGTCTGTCTGTATGTAGTAGCTGACAGGCAAATTCTGCCTCTCTTCCCTACYGTGGGAGAAAATATAGAAATGACTGTGTCAAAATCTTTCCAGGATTGTAATATGATCCGGTAACCAACTGACACCACCATTTGGTCACCTCTTGCAGGCAAGACCAGGTTCCTTTGAGGACTATCAGAATGATTTGCCAACGTAGTGACATCACTTCATGCTATAATATAACTCGCTCTTCTGCCAAGCAAGATAAGCTAAGCTTTTCTGCTAAGCAAGCAAGCTTTTAGACTGGTTCCAGATACTTTTTACTTAAACATTTTCTCGACAAGGTGTCACTGTCAAAAATCCTAGAAGGTATTTTTATTTTCTAAGGGTCTGCTATTACCAACAGCAAGTAACAAATCAATTCTTTTGAAATAAGTGGCTTATCCTAGGAGAAATACTCACAGCAATTACTGACTTATCAAGATAATGGATTTAGCTGGAGTCTTCTTGTCAGCAGGTAAATCATGTACAGTGTATATACAAAATCATGCATAAAAATACAATGAGTTAAGTTTCCTCGCAGCAATATAAAAAAGGACAGTCTTTGGAAGTCCAAGCACAGAAACCGAGTACAGTCTGGGAAAGTGTGTCACTCACTAATTATGGAGAGGCTGTCTCTTAAAATCATAATTAGCTTTCTATTATAAAACTATTTTTTTTCTATTTCTTTCCCAAGACAATTGAAACTGCTCATATAATTTTTAATATGTTTCATATGTGACTTTGCTAGTGATACTTTAGGGGAAACGATAATCTGGTTTGGTCTTCCCACTGCCGCCGTAGCATTGGATGCTAGGACCCCCGTGAGCCTGGTTTTCCACTGAAGCCAAAATACTTTTCTTAGGTCCTCCTCTCTCAACCGCAACTAATTTTGCAGCAGCACTGTTTTAGTTTTACTCTGCGTGGAATCATTCACACTTGTGCAGATGAGGCTGGGTTTTCTCTGATTTGCAGAGCTGTTTGCTTAACTCTATATTACCTAACTCTGACTTAAATATGATTTTTTTTCTTTGGATTATATACTAGATACACACCTGTATTAAAAAAAACATGTTGAAGCCATTTAGTAGCAAGTTATGCTAAGTTATATTCACCTTGATGCTTTTCATGGAAAGCACGCATTTAAAATTAATCTTCAGTCTACATCCTTTGCTATTTCATTTACCTCATAAGTAAATTCCTAAAAATTGAAAAAAAAAAATCAAATCACTTATTCTACCATCCTTTCTTCCTAACCGTTCATATTTCAATTTCATACTTACACAGTGAACTAATATACATTTTGCAATTTAGCCAGAATTGTTACYCTTTCTAGGTCAGGAAAAAAATGGCTGTCTACATTCCTGTTTAAAAAGGGACATGCACAACTGCACATTATGAAAAGACTTGCTAGCATTGTCAGAGGCTCAGAGAAGAATTTACATTTGCACAGATGCAGAGCAATAATGGCATACTACTGTCTTCCTCCCACTTCTCTCAGATATATTTCCCTTGAGAAATAACTTACATCTAACATGTATAGTAAATGAAATGATTTGTGCTGCTTGACAGTACATGCCTTGCCTCATTTATACACCATTCAAGTACCACAAATGGTAAATTCTGTGTGTTGGCCTGAAGGAAATGTTCCTGAATGTATGGACAGCATAGGGTAGAGACTTATGTATGCAGCTTCGAGTGGGGATTAGATGAGAAGTCTTTGGATCCTCCCCATGGAAATTTGTTACAAGTTAGTGAATCTCCTCCTCTAGCTGCCAGCCACTGGAGTAGAAGGGCAAGATGCTTCTCCATAAGTGTTCTGCTCAGCTCATTCTTTTCTTTGATGGCTTAATTTTATGGCAAGCCTCTAAAATGTACCACAGAACATCTTTTAGCAGATAATGTTGTGAAAGAAGAAAGTAAAAATTTGATCATGTATGTATTCAGTATGCTTCTAGCTATGTATGTTAGTTATTGTACTGGAGGGAAAACAGAAAACCTCATTACTCTTTTTCACTTCTCCATCTACTTACAAGTACTGTGACACACAAGGCAGTTTATAATTAGCATCATGACTCACTTAATACTAGTAACTGCAACTATGTCCTCAGAGGAAATGACTTTTCCATACTCTTCAGTTCAATTCTTTTTTGAATTAATGATCCAACCTTTTTCTCCTGTTTCTTTTCTTTTCCCAGAACTCCTGAGCTGATGTTAGGAAGTGGCTTCTATCAGGTCTGAGGCAGAAGACAAGTCAGACTTTGGCCCTAGCAAATACTCTTCCAGCTCTCTCCACCTCCAGGGAAAAAGAAGACAAAGCAGAAACAGTGGGTTCCACAGTTCTATTCCTTCTCCAGAAAATGAATACAAAACAATTGCAGAAGAACATAACTTGAATTTGGTTAAAGAAACTAGGCAAGACCTCCTTACTTTCTGAGACCTGTCCTGTTCAATCTGTGTCTAATTTTAAGAAAGCGAAGTTCTCTGAGTAGCTAAACAGAGGGCTTTACTGAAAAAATAGTAGATGGTGAGAAGAACAGCTGCGTTTTGGAGTTCAGGAATGGAGTGAACATTGAGCTGAGTTTCACATGCGTGGACTTTCCAGTGTCCAGTGAAGAGGAAATGATGAGCCAACAAAGGAAATTAAAAAAAAGAATGTGCTAATTTATAACTCCAATATCTGCTTCATGTTCCTATCAGGAAGATATTATAGAAAAAGAGTCAATGGAGATCAAGGATAAGTTCAGGTAAGAAAAAAAATAACTTCTGAAAGAATTTTTTGTTAGAATAGACTGTCTGATATGTTCTTGCTCAATGCCCTGTGATCTTCAGTAAGCTTCAGACACTGGGTCTGAAACTGACCTAGTGTCTATAAAAAATTGCTGCTTTTAGAAGTGAAATTAATTTCTTAAGTTACAAAATCATATGTAGGTGTCAGATTTTGTTGCATTTATTGCATTTGTGAATTGTCTCCCTGAAATTAATGGAATAGGAAAAATTAATCATTCCTGTGAATAACAGATTCAAAGGTTAACTTTCAAGTTACATGTACTGTCCACATTCGCTGTAGTATTTTTTGTAAACAAGGAAAAGGAAAAGTTTTCCTCTTACTGCACTTATCCAACCTTGAATTCAACAGATTGCTTACTGGAAAGAATATATAACTTGGCTACCAGCTRAAAAACAAAGAAAATAGTTTCTTGTGTGGATAGTGTTTAAACAAAGCTTATGAGATAAATATTTGTTTAGATGTTAAGTTGACACTAGAAATATTCTTAGTTGCTGTTAATGGACCTTGTATGAACATGACAGCCTTCACCCCCAACCCTCCCCATCTGCAGAACTGCCATGGACATGCAACTTTCTGTAACACCCAACCTCTGTATTTTCTGTCCATTCAGGAGCTGGGCTTTGCTTTGTGTTAGAAAATTGTTTTTGTAACAGTTGACTGTTACTTCAGGGTCCATTCCATTGGCTTCCTGTGTAATTCTGTGAAAATTCATAACAATTATGTATTTTCTACTGCTAGGTGATTGCAGGTGTACATATTGCACAAATTATCCATGCAGCAAGCTCTTCTGCTATCCACTAAGAGTGAAGGTCTGCTATATAGAGCTACTCTGATGGTCAACAACTCTGTTGGCACCAAGGACTGCAATGGGACCAGAAGTGAAATAGAACTGTCAGGGACAAGAACCGGAAAGTGTGAATCATCCTAGATTGAAATATAGAGCCAATTTTCAAGCTGGAGACTGCACTGTACCAAAATGAGAGTGAATAAGTGCAAGAGTTATAGCAAAAGAGAGTTGCAGGGTGCAAGTCTACAGTGTGATAGCTGGAAAGAGCTTCTGTGGTGGAAGTAAGGAGTATGGAGACTACGAGGAGGAGTAGGGTGGAATAACTATGGTTAGAAGAAGTTGGGAACGGGGTGCCAGTTGGAAGAGGTTGCCACTTTGGCTCATTTTCCATTGTTCAGTGAGACTACATGCTGCCTGTAGACAGCATCTGAACTTTTAGACAATGCACAGTTTTATGGTGACAACATCTTTGCTAACAGGAGGTTATTTAAGTGTGTCTTAGAGAGAGAAAAAAAAAAAGTCTGACCATGTGTTGATAATTACAAACAATAATCAGAAACTTAAAAGAGGAAAGTTACTGTTTCTACATCCAATCCTAGAAAGACTAGCAGTGGAGTTTCCTTGGCTGAAGGAGTATGTAAAGATATTTAAGACTTCCAGTAGAGATGTCACGCTTACTGCATTGTTTACAACACTGTTGCTTGCCCTCATGTTACTGAGTTGCAACAACTTATAACTGAGATGGTTAATTACTCAAGAAAGAAATATATATGAAGGCATGTATGTTAGGAGGCCTTCTTATGCTTATTCTGACTGCTAACAAAAGGCATTGATTCTAGGTCCTCTCCTCTAATTCACTGTGGTTGACTAACACTGAACTACTACTGAAAAGTGAAGTTAGCACTTCTTTCTCTGAGAAGCTTTAATATTCCCTGGTAACAATTTTTCACTTGATGAAAATGCCTCCAAAAGGCAATGTCTGCAGAATTTCCTGTAGCATGCCAAATTCATTTCACTACTTATTACTGCTTCCTTTTCAGTTACAGAAATTACCTATTTCATGTTAAAAACAAGGCATATACTTGACTTGTGCATATGAATGACTCTGTTCTGTTAGAAGCAGATTATGTGCAGTGACTACTATTTATGTCGCAAAAAACTTAAAATTCTATATTTCAGTATAGACACTCCTGGATACTGTTGAAGGATGAGTTCTGTTCCACCGATCATAAATGACAAATATGTTGTCGTGTCAGTTATATAATAATTTCTGATTGTTTAGTTCCATGCAATATATGTTTTTTTATATAATTGCATATTAAGCTGAGTTTCTGTTAGGCTATGTAGTAATATTTCAGAATCCCTATGCAAATTTTTTTATTCAAATATCAAAAATAATAAATCTGCAAGATTTTGGTACAGTATTTTATCTAAGTTTCAACTTTAAAGTTGATATTACTATTGATATAGTACCTATCTATTCTTAATGGTAGTCAAGTGTCAATTTTCAAATCTGTATGCAGAATTATGGCATTAGAGGCCTAACTTCAAGCATTTATGGTGGCACACCAAGTTAGTTTGCTTTTCAGTTTTTAGTGTATGTCCTTCCTCCAGCCATATCTTTAGTCTACTACATATAGAGGTTTTTTGGGGGAAGAGCCAAGATCTTTTTTCTTTTTCTTTTTTTTCTTTCTTTTCTTTTTTCTTTTTTCTTTTTTTTTTTTTTTGTGAGTGTCTATAACAACAACATTTTGCTCCCAGCTTGAACTCTGTGGAGTTTCTGCAATATTTATATAAAGACAGTAGCTAAAGTACAGACTTTCAGTCCAGGTTTTGACTTTGAAATTTTAGATTTTTATATATATTTGGTATTATTAAGTTAAGTTTATGGTAACAGGAGTGTAATTCCCTTAACTTCCCATCCTCATTCCTCTTTCTGTCACCACCCAGATGCAATAAAAATCAACAGAAACTTTTTCTAAGTAATTAATATAAACTTCCTTCCCAGAAAGGCTTAATCGATTAAGCTGTAAATAGTTTTCACTCCAGTGTTAGTTTGTACTTAAAAACATGCTGCCTTTAATCTTTTTTCTATGCACCTGCAAAATTCTGGGGGTAGTGAAGTGCTTTAAACAGGTCCATGAGAGAGGGATGGAGTGCACTGAAGCTCCTGTGTTGCTAATGTGTAGATGGGATACCACAGCATTAGTTACCAAAACCCATCATCTGCTAATCTAGTCTTCACTGATTACAAAACTCCTTTACTGCTGCCATTTTTTTGCAGGGTGGCTACTTCAAGATTAGTCAAGAGTAGGCTAATTCAAGGGAAATTAACACAGGCTTAGTTAACTTTGCACTTAAGTCATACTGCTATTTCAGTATAAATTTTACATAAATTATAATTATTGATATATTGTATCTAATCAACTCTTTCCATAAATTTGTATGTGCAAACATGAATATATATGCATAATAAACAAGTATACAATCTGTTGTACATTTCAAAATCTGCTCAGTAGCCTGACTAGGTATCCTATTGCCCTCCTCACTTTCCTTAATCTTTATGGAAGATTCCTTTGACTCCTACAGTTCCTGCTTCTCTTGTGTCCAAATATACAGGGGTATGCCAAGGGCCATATCATATCTGTGCTACCTGGTAGACATGTAAACAACAATTATGGCATTTTCAAAAGTATCCTGCCCCCAGCTAGTGGAAGTTTTATCATTCACTTTGGTGGAAGAGGTTAGGTTGTCTTTCTGACTTATTCTTGGTAAAGCTACAGGTTAACACACCGGTAGGTCTGCAGATATCATAGTTCCTGCAATTGCTTTGTGTCTCAGCTCAGTCAAAATAAGCCATATTAGCTAAGATAATTTATATAATAAGTGTTGGTTAATTTGGCTCATAACTGAACCAGAGTAGGGGGTAATTATGTAAAAATTCCACCAGCAAATCAGAAGATTGAAATGTAGTTGCAGGGTAGGTGGCTGGAAATAGTCTTTTTATGCTATGCTACTTCGTGTAGGACTGGACACTGAAGCACAACCTGATTCCTGACAAATGCTTCTGCGACTCTTGTGTTTGAGCTAGTGTTTGAAATACTATTTACTTGCAGATCTTACACTTCTGTGATTGGATTTGTCACAAAACGCAGGAATCCTTCACATTTCTTTTGCTCTCTGTTTTTCCGAAAGTGGATGTCCTGAGTTATTTCTTGCCCCTTGCCTCCCTTCCTCGTGTTAGGCCCTGTAGGTATGTCTCATGCCTTCCTCTGGACCACCCATCATTCTCCCTTAGTCTGAAGAATGAATTGTAGCTTGAGTCACTGTTTTAAAATCTGCCAGGAAGCAGATAGAACTGATATAGGGCTAGTATAGAGCTAACATTATCCTAAAGAATATTAACAGGTATTATCCACTATCTATTGCATGTACAGATACTTGCAGAGGTGCTTGAAGTTGTGGATTGTGATATGTTAAAGAAATTGCATGTCTTGTATTTCCTTCTGTTTGATATTCTAGTATTTTCTCCAAATACATAGAGCTCTGTTCACTGATGCCTGGAAAATATTCTGAAACTTTAGTGCATGATTAGATGCAGCATTCAGAAGCAATCATCTCGCACAGGGATGGAGAAATACTTCTTAAAATGTTTAATACACGTAATCTGTGGCTGCTAATCTTTTTTTTACAATTATTGAGTGGATTATCCTCACTTATGTAGAAATATAATAGCTTTATTAAGTATTCTGGAGTGAAAATATGAAAAATGTCTTAAGATAGTATGGAAAAATATACTCTAGATAAGCTTATTACAGCATGTCTTTTCACTGTGATGATTAAAAATGCAAAAGGTTGTTTTTTTTTCCAGCTTAGAATTGTAGTGCATTACTCAGATTTGAACTCAAGATATGAAATACATGGTGGACCAATAAAGGATATTTCAGAGCTGAAGAGAGTCCAGCTCTCCCACTTCCAGGGTAAAATCTGAACTATTAGGTCACTGTTATGCAAAAGTGGATGATGTACTAGGGAGTAATTTGCATACAACTCTGTGCCTCATAATTCTTTTTACTTATTTTCCAAGTGTGGCCTCTCTGAACTGCTCCTCAGAAGTACCTGATATTGCTGACTGTATAGGGAGCACAGGCATCCTAAATAGAGGCCCAGATTCATTATGCTATTTAGGAACCTATATTAGGCACTGAAATCAATTTGCAAATTTAGCCTCCACATTTTTGGTGTTGCAATGTCTAAAGTGGCTATTCTAAATCCGGTCCTTTCATTGGTAAAAAGGCCATAAGAAAAAAAAGCAATTTAACATATTGTTTATTCAAAGATGTGTGCCAACAGCAGTTCTTGCAACACTATAGTCACTCCTAATGCAATTCTCTAAGGAACAACTGAGGAGTTTATTTTTATCATAATTTTGGCTTAATCTTTTGCATAACTTGAAATATCAACTATTTACTTCTGATGTTGAGTAGAATAGAAAATCTTAGGATTCTTAGCAATTCAAATTTGTGGAGTAATGGTTATTCTTCTATAGTTAAGGCTAGCTCCTCTCTTGAAGGACTTTAAGTATGTCTTTTCCTAGAGGCAGAGCTAAGAAGTAGTCTGTTTACTTCAGTATTTGAGATGGTTTTGAAATGTTATCAATTATTTGTGCCTTCTTGCTTTGTTTTTTCTCTTTATTAGCCAGGAAGATTTATGGTCTTTTAAGCATTTTCCATTGGCATCCGTTTAGCACTATCAAGGAACTATCTGGAACATTAAACCAAATAATTGAGACAGCATAGATCATTAAATGGAAATAAAGGGCTACTACTGGCCTCCGTGCCCTTAAATCTTTTGGTTATTATTATTAGTATTTCAAAAGTATCCTGTTCTTTTGATATTTGGGCACTGGTATGTATGTTTAGAAATATATCAGCTTTCAAAAGGGATAAGAATAACACTTTCCTCTAGTTCTTGAATATTTTACTAAGCCATAATCACACAGATATTTGGCTTGGAAGCTGCCTGTAATAGTTCAAAATGGTGAGTACAGAGTAGCAGAATTGATTTAAACACACTGACCAACCTATAATAAATAATTGTAGCAAAGTAGTTAAATTCTGTGACAGATTTTAGGGTAAAACTAGATACTGTGTTTGAATCAAATGCTTCACAGGCCAGACTCAGGATTTTTTGCCATTCGTACTGAATATGGCTATATTTCTTTTAGTGTCTTCTTTTAGGAAAGACAGACTTGTTTTCTGTTACTGATGATGCTCAAATAAAGTAGAAAACTTTCTACTTTCCCCTAAGAAGTGGTTTTCCAATGAGTAACATATGTGTCATCAGAGAATGGTAAGTTTGTTCTTAAACTTCTTGAAAAGAGTTTAGTAAGCAAGGGATAAAGCAAGCTTGTGGCAGTGATTGCTGACCAAAGCAATCTATAATCTCTGGCTGATGTGCAATATTTACAACATAAAGTTTAAAATGTCTGTTAGAAACATTTAAGGAATTGATCTAAAAATCAAAAATAAGAGCTTACAGTGTTGTAGAACGTTTCATTTTTATGTTCAGTGTGTACTGTCTCAAATCTAAATGTAGCTGTTGAGTCACTGCGGCTTGCCTGCCAGCACTGCAGAACGTTAGTAACTGCACTGGAAGATACCACACTGCAGCATGCTTCCTCTTGCTTTAGTAAGCTGATAATGTTTGCTGCTTATCACACTATTCACTCTTCCTTTTGCAGACTCCATTCCATCTTTTTATGCACAGTGATGGGGAAGGAAGGGGCTTGCACCCATCTCTTTTTGCTACTGCATAATGTTATTCTAAATTACTGAAAATATGGGATCATCCAGCAATGTGCAGAATTTTCTGTTTTCGAGGAAATGTAATTATGCAAATAGCTTTCATTTCATTTGATAAAAATACTCCAGTACTGCAGGAGTTTTTCTTTTTTTTTAATTCCATCTATCTTCATATAGGGGTTATACTACCTAATTCTGAACCAAGTAGAACTCTCATTTATGGCCACAAAGGCTTACAGGAGAATTTTCCACATATATTTTTAAATCTAAATGCAGTTCTGCTTGGTAACTTTTCCAGGAGACTTAAAAATCAGTCTCAATCATTTTAAAGGCAAAAGATGTTTCTTTCTAGGTATTACTTCTGCAAAATTCCACCTGGTCAGATCAAATGAGATTTTTAATTGTCATATACAGTAACTAATAGTAGTTCTGCATAACAAATATGGATGTGATACCTTTACCTTGAGTAGGTTTTCACATCTTTCGGAATTCTATTTTCCAATGGGATAAATAAGCAAGAGTAATCTTTTTTGTCAAATCTGCAAATCAGAACAAGTACTTCTGTTCAGTCAGGTGGTGTAATTTCTATATACTCATTTTTTCTAGTGAAGATTTTTATTTAGATACCAAGTAAAAAACTCAAGGTTGATGAAGTTCAGTATTCTAAGCTGTAAAAAGACAATGAGTTTGATAATGGATAACAGGATATGTATAAATCACTTTTAATAAAAAAGGGATTTACACACTACATTCCTTGCCAGATGAATGGCCAGTATGTTGCTGAGAGGAATCAGCATTGAAATTAATGCTGTAGGAGTGGTTTTAAATTCTGGTTAAGTTTCTCCAAATATGTTTCTACTGAAACAGCATTTGGAATAATTTTTCTTTTCTCTTTTTCTGTAAAGTGTGAGAAAAGCTTGTTTTCCTCCTTCTTTATATCTGTATCAATATCAGTGATCCTTTTTCTTGCCTTTGTTATTCTAATCTGAAATCAACGCCTTCTCTTGTTAGAAAGAAGGTTGTGGCATGAAATTCGTGGTTTGAAATTTTGGCATCACCTAAGTCAGTGAGAGTCTTTGTTGTTATCAGCAATGGCAACATCTATACAATAAATAAAATGGGACAGAGCCATAAGAAGGGGGGCAGAGCTCTAAGAGTTAAGTGGTATAGCACAGCTTGTGACTAAAAACTAAACAGCCTTTTGCCCTAAAATTGAATGTTCTTGTCCATTCTGCCTGTGGAGAATTGTCCTTGGTTTATGAACCACTAGAATAAGGATGACCAGCATAACCAGCAGATCAAGTGCCTGGTTATCATCCAGAAGAGTGGTGGTGAATGTGGGTCAAAACTGTGCTGAGAAACATGCCAGCAGTTAAACTGTGGATGGTCAAAGGACTGTGTTGGCATGCCCTAGCCATGCTTATTTTATTAATTTTAAAAGGACCACCAGTGACTCTCACTTCTGTCTGGATGGAAAGGAAAAATAAAACAAAGGAGAAATTGATCAAACAGGAAAAATGTAGTAGAAAATACCTGATAAAGGAGAAACAAATTAACAGTCTCCCATAGTAAACAGAAGGGTGGTAGTGGGGAATGGCCTGCCAGTCTGAAAAAAGTCTCCTCTTCATCAGACTAAACAACCCCACCTCCCTCAACATCTCCTTCGAGGTCATGTGCTGTAGGCACCGGACCATCTTGGAATTTTGAACTGAGGAGGCCCAAAACATCGCAGTCTGGTCACAATATACCAAATGCAGGCTCATCTGCACCTAAGCAGAGAAAGATAACCACTTCCCTTGATCTGCTGGTCATCCTCTTTCTTTTGAGAGTGCACTGTTGCCTCATGTTCGGCCACAGTAATCCCCAAGTCCTTTTAAGTAGGGCCAGTCACTGGCCATCGAGCCAGTCACATCCCAGGCTTTGCTGATGCATGGAGTGCCAGCTGCAGAACTTTGTATTTAATGAACTTTGAAGATTTATGCTGGCCCCTTCTCAAGTTTCTCAGGGTCCCCTTAGTTCCTTTGTACCACAACAGCTCTGGAACTTGAAGATGGATATACAGAGACTGCCAGTTTAACTGAACGATGAGCAGCAGAGGGAGTATTGAGCTGTACTATCCTTTACTGCATTCCAACTGCTATTAGTAAGCTTATTGCTAATGTTAGAGTTATATGCAAACAATAACAAACCTATCACAACACAACACACAGTCATATGAGCACCAGCCATGCTGACTCATTAATGCACTAGCTGATTCGTTACTGCAGAACCACCACCTTTCTAACCTTCAGTGACTCACTGTGACAATACCAAGGAAGTCAGGCTCCTGTGCACTGTCCTACTGGTGCCTGAGGGAGGGTGCTAGGCTGATGATGGTGGGCAGCTGTCAGTGATCTAGAGGTGCCTTCACCAATCTGGACCAATGTTCACATGTCGGTTGCCTCAGACAGGGGGCAAAGGCAGGGTCCTCCTCTTCTCTCTGATCAGCAATTAGGTCCACAAATGGGCTCTACCTTCTAAGATCTTCAGAAGTACTTTCCCAAACTTGATTGCCACAGCTTATACTTATACTGGTGATCTCTGGTCTAGGTATCTTGTGGGTTACCCAATCAGGTATTTTGTCATTCATCTTGCCATGGTATTATCCATTCATCATAGGACTCTAGCAGACCATGCCTTTCTACTGTTAGTTTTGTCCACTCACCTTAAAGATCAACACTTAATTTTCTTTATCATTATAAAGGTGATTGGAGCTTCATCTCTGTACCACTCATCTCAAAGCTATAGTTTGCATACCTGTCTCTGGCAAGTCTCCAGGGAAGGCTGTGAGCACTCCTACACAACTGTCATCTGTAAATCTGATTATATAGAGTGCCATCTTTGTCATCATCTAGGTCACTGATGAAAATGCTGAACAGCATCAGTTGTACTCAAAATATGTGCCTGGGGCACTCTGCTTCTTTTCTGCCTAATACTGAACTACTCACTGCAACCCCTTGATCTCAGTGGTCCAATAAATTTTTAACTTATCTAACTTTCAGCCCGTTCATTCCGTTTCCAAATGTGAATGTTGCAGGAGACAGTGTCAAAAGCCATACTAAGTCAACGTATATTTCATCTGCTATTTTTCTTCCGTCTACATAGTTGGTCATCTTGTCATAGGAGGCAATCAAGTTAATCAAGACTGTATAACCCTGTGTTTGCTTTTCCTAATTAACTTTTTGTCCTGCAAGTGAAGGAAGTGGATTCCAACTAAATATTCTCCATGGCGTGTCTTGTGACTGAGGCGAGATTTACTAGGCCTACAGTCTCTCATAGCCTCCTTTTAGTCTTTCATAAAGACGAGCCTTTTTCTACTCATCAAGGAGCTCTCCTGATCACCATGCTTTTTCACAGACAGCAGATTACATAGGTGGCCTCTGGGTGCTCCATGACATGGTGTCTGAAGGCTGAGAAGTGTGTAAAATATGATGACGAAAGCGAGAGGCAGGGAGATAGAGATGCTCAAAGACAGAAGTAACGGGAACACAAAGAACACAGCCGTCTTCCTGATGCGATTAAAGCCGCGGCCGCTGCTCCCCGCCTCCTTCCCCTTCCTCCGC
>NW_028186879.1:2878801-2880356 GCF_003343005.1 Rhea americana
GCGGCAGCGGCCGTTGGGAGGGCAGCGCCTCGCCCTCGCTGGTGGGCGGTCACCCCTCGGCGCGGGCAGCCCCCGTCGCGCGTCTGGCTGCGTGCTGCTGCCGTGAGCCCTTCACGGGAAGCTAGAAAGCTGTTCGGCTTCTCATGATGCTGTCTCGTTCCTATATTTCTGCTTTTGTGTCTGTTCCCTCTGTGCTTAAATTTTATTTCTATATGTTATTTCTGCTACTTCTGAGATGAACTCGTGCTTATTTTTCGGAGAAGAGGGGGAARTTTACCTGAGATTGCTGATGTGCTTGTTCTACCTGCCTGTCTCTCTGTTCACCCCTTTTGGCTGATCTTCTACTTCTTAGAAAATCTTGCCCTTGCAAGTCGAAAATTGAGGTCTAGTGGAGGAGAGAGACCCAAATGGTTGTCCTTGTTCTGTTGAAAGCATCAGACAGATCTTGGCACTCTAGGAGCGTGCTGTTTGGCACACTCCTGGTCATGGGAAGTGTGCTGCTGGGAGCAGGAGATGCTGGTGGGTGGCCATGGCAAGGTCTTGGGAAAGAGGGAAGGAAAGGCTGGAAAATAGGGTTAAGTAGGGCAGAGGGCCATGCAAATASATAGGAAACCAGGTGTTAATAGTTGTACTACTCATGAAGCTTTTAAGAACCTCCACAGGGAGTGCGATCTTTGAACGCTCASGTTTGAAACAAATTACCCATTTAGGCCATCTTGAATTTTCTTGCATGGTTTTGCATGTCCTTGACTTTGTTCTTTCCAGGCCTTCCTGTTTTGGGAGGATCAAGAACTTTATATCACTCTAAAATTCATCTAGAAGCTAAGATACAAACAGCACTTTGACTGCCACAAAAACCTGTCTTTTGACAGGAAGCAGTCATTAAGCAGACTGTAGTGGTTATTCTGACCTTTTTTTAATTTTTATTCATTTTAAATTAATAAATATGTGGGAATATTTCTTCTCTACTGTAGTAATTTTGAAAATCCTTTATAACCTTTTGAAATTCCTAGAATAAAATTCTTTTATTATTTTACTGAGATAGTAGAATATTCGTTGGTAAATCCTTTTTTTTCCCCTTAAAACTGCTATCTGCAATTTACAGAGGCTAAATAATGTCCAGATCTGTTTCTCTCTTAGTTCCTTCTAATGGTAAAACTATTAATACAAATCTATTCATTGTTCCTTGACTGTGCTGGTGTTTTGGGTACAAAAATACTCTCTGGGAGACTTCTGTAATTCTGTCTCTACAGTATTTAGTGATGAGTTACAGCATTCTATGAGTTCTTTTTATTTTAGTGAATCCTGAGTGGGTGCATATTTTACATCTTGAGAAGTAATCAGCTTAAGTGTAACACTTCTATTGGAATTATATTAAACTTAATGTTACTGTAAGTACTATTTAAAAGTAATGTAAACAAAAATATGATTTGTTTCTCAYTAAAGTTATGATAACGTAGTGTGGATTGGGCTGCCTTTTGCTTATTAAATGTAAGTAGGTTATAAGTATTGGTGTTTGTATAAAGCACCAACTTTATTTCAGTGATTGGTTAAG
>NW_028186879.1:2880378-2998855 GCF_003343005.1 Rhea americana
TTTCTTTCCCCAAAAGATTAATTTGAATTGGTTAGGTTTCAGATTAGTGCAGTTGTGTTTCAGGGTTTAGGGCTTGAGGGTTTTTGTTTGTTTTTGTAATTCCAGGCTTAATAAAAGAAAAATTAGAATTTAACTGTACAAATACTAGGAGTCACAGTGCAACCTGTAATTCTGCACTTATTATCCCATTGTGTTTGTCATCCTGTTATATGTTGCCAGGACATGTATATTATATGAAACTAAWTTTGCAACAGAAACATAACATATTATGGTTACTAAGTAATTTTCCCTATTTCAGGAATTTATCATTAATTTGGCCCTGTTTCTCTGTGGTTCTCGCTGTGTGTCCGTAGGCCTGCATGTAGGTAGATAAGACGGTCAGGTTTTTCAGGAGTCCTGCTAAAAACTTACTTTTGTCTCTACATGTTTTGTTTTGCTAGTTGCCTTGAGTTGATATCATTTAGTTTAGAATTCAAATTGCACACCTATACGTACTTTTTTGTAGTACATGGATTAGGTATTTTTTTTGTATGTATTTATTTTCTTTATGGCATGTCCTTTAGCAAACAGTGAACACATGTATTGTTCTTCCAGAAGTTCCCAGCACATGGAACTGCTCAAAGATACAATTTTGAGGCCACATTTTGCTCTTACTTTCTGTAGATAAAATTTCCCACGTGATTTGTTTGTGGCCATTTGCTGGTCCTGTTACTGACAAAATGATACGTTGTCTGAGAGGTGTTACATGGATCCCTAGGCAAGAGAGGTCATCCTGAACCAGAGACTTAAACTGCTTCTTGGTGTGAATGCTGTAAGGGTATTGATATACGTTTAGATAAAACTAAACTTCGTGGTGTAAAAATGCATGGAACAAAACTACTGCAAATTACTTTAGGTTGTAGAATGTTTTGATCAAGATCTGTGTTTTTTTTAATTTYAGTTGTCTGATGACATTAATATTCTGGATCTTCAAAAGTCTCAAAATCAAATTTTTCTAAAGCTTCAGTCAGAAGGTTTGAAAGGCGGAGGTATGAAAAATATTGTCTCGGTTTACAAATTGGAAGTTCAAAATGTTTTCTATCACAGTCTGGAGTAAATCAAAATAATTACTTCCTATTTAAAGAACAGTATCTTTTTTCTTATATTGTAATGTATCCCTTCGTATGTTCTTTTCTTATCGTTCTACTTCAAGTAAATTAATTCTTTAAAGTGCTTTCACGTTCCACTTTTAGTTCGTAATATAATGTATAGAAATTATAATATTGTCACCCTTTAGGATCGATAAATCTCACCTTGCAATAGAGTTAATAACTGCCTTGTCTCATGTAAAATAAGCCAAATACTGGTAAACAAGATATTTACTGAAAGGATATCTTCTCAGTAACTAAGTGTAGGAAACTACCAGTAGTGTAGAAAGTTTCTGAGTTTTTTTTGTCTTTGTTTGCTATTGATTGTTTATGTTTAGCTTAAATATTTCTTGCAAGAATTGCAGGTATATCTGTATGATATCTGAATTACTTTTAGAAATATTTTAATTAAAATCTATAGTAAAGATTCTGTGACTTTTTTGCTAGCATTAATATTCTTTTAACAGTAACTAGTGCTTAAGAATGAAATACAAACTTCTGGGGTAGTAGAATATTACTAATTTAATATTAAGGAAAACAGAAAATTAAAAGAACTTGTAAGCAAAAAGAAACCCTTTTTTAAAAAAAAAAGATCCAGACATTTTATTTGATTTCATGAAAAATAGTATTTTTCACCTTAATAGGCCGGAGGTCTGTTGGCTGATAATTTTCTAGTGATAAATAACCGTTAACCGATAACCATTTGGTGAGTGTTTTTAATTTAAAAATAAACGATTAATAGAATAATACATTATTTTCTTTTTTTCTGTTTTTAGGCCGTTTTGGACAAACAACTCCACCACTAGTTGACTTTCTTAAGGATATTTTAAGAAGATACCCAGAAGGAGGGCAGATTCTTAAGGTATACAATARATAGTATTTTTAGAAGTAATTTAATATGTATGATACACTACCATTACTTTAACACTTTCTAGAGAATCTTACAATTGTACTTCATCAAATATTCTTTGGRGTATGGTAGATACATGTTACCATTTCTGTGTACAAGGTAAAGTGATTTGTCAGTTGTCCCTTTATTTTATTGAGTTCACTTATCACAGATGCCATTATAAGAAAATAAGGATAAAAGCAGTTTTTTCTACTTTGTTTTTTTTTTGTTGGTTATTGTACTTTATAATTATTTTATGTTATAATTAAACCAGAGACTTCATGATGCGGTTTGTGAGCAGACCATCTAAAATACTTATTTTGCTTGCTACCAGAGTGTTTATTTCTACTGTAAGGCATGACAAAACCAAATAATAGTGTATGCAATTAAGTCATGTTTCTTTTATTCCTGATTAATTTAAAGTTGTTTTTTGGGGAGGAAGGTGGTTCATCTTTGTATGAGACTCAGACAACCTGAAGACTCTAATGTAAGATTTTGCTGTGGAATTTCTTGGTAGCTAAACACATGTATTTTAGTGAGCTATGGCAATATCACAAAGTTTCATCATTAGGATAGGAGCACTTCAATAAAGAAAACTTTAACTGGCTTCTGGGGAGACAAAGAGACAACTATTCTTGGAGTGATATGAATCAGGAACCCACCAGTTTTGTATGGGCAAAGAAATATGTTTAACTTAAAACATGATTCTGATAACAAAATAAATGTTTTAGGACTTTTAAAAGTAAGATCAATGTTTTTTATAAAGTGTTTTATCATTGATCCAGGAGACTTCAAAGTATGCATCAGTATGTCATGTTATGCGGTGATGCTCAGCATTAGAATGCTAAATGATACAGGGACAACTCAAAGATGAAAATCAGAGTGTTGACCTAAACACCAAAGAAATCACAGTAAATAGAACAGGGAACTGTTAAAATGGGATTCACTCACCTTAGTTTAGGCTCAYGTAATCTGTAATTTTTTTCAGATGTCTGAAGCGTTCATTCAAAGTTCCCTAAGTTCTGTAAGCAAAAAGAATGGTACCTGTAGAAGGTGATTTGTTTGGTTTCTTGTATCTTTTTTTGTGTGTTAAAATGAGATTAATTGCAATCTGGAAGTGCCAGTTGTTTTTTTGTTGTTTGTTTGTTTTTGTTTTTAAGAACTGAATGCTTTATAGGATTGCGGTTAGGGGATTCATTTTGTCAAAATATAGGAACTGTAGGTTCTAACTAACAGGATTTGATACGRAGACTTATTTATTCGTTTATTTATTTATTTTCCTCAGGGAAGCAGTATGGTCACTAAGTCACCATTTAAATCATAACAGATGATGATACTGCTGGCCATCACTTTAAAGATTTTCTTTGCAACTGTGGCACTCAAAATTGATTATGAATGCTTAAGATATATCTTCGATTGTTTCAGCASACTGCATCCTGGTTATGTTCCTAGAAGTGTCCGTTTACAGGATGGTTGTGATGGATGCTTACATTTCACTGTGTATTTGCCAGTCTATAAGATGCATGTGAATCATAGAGGATTCAGAACTTCTTAACAAGTTAAACRCAGTTTCTCTTCCCAACATGAAGAAATAAGATAATATCCTTAGAAGTCAGACAGGTAGATCTAGAAGTGTAAGTGTTCCTCTTTTTTGTGCTTTACAATTTAGAGTTTGTGGACTGCTAAGGAGGGAATATTAGCAGGAATTTTGCTAATATGTTAAATTTGATTTCACTATTGAGAATTCTTTAAAAGTGAAAGCCAAAAAATRTGGATGCTGGATGTGCCACAGAATGAATGCAAGTCTCTGGCTATATAGRTGGTCTCCATACTTATTATTTACTATTTCTAGAGGCTTTGGTTTTCTTTTGGTATTTCTTGCATGATTGTGGCAATTACTCTTTTAGAAGAGCTATATATATTTTTTTAGAAGGTACATACCAGGCATAGAGATTTTGTACCTTCTAATTTATGCTGAACTGTGGATGTTTTTCTTGCTATCCAATCTTGCTTCAGAGTGATGTAAATCTGAATATATAAAATTTGTTTTGGCTATTTACGTGATATGCCTTATAGACTAAACTTGTTGTCATAAAGTGAGAAACGGGGAGGTTATAGGTTTGAAACCAGGTATTAGTTACAATGAACTTAATTTACTGGCAGTATATTAAAATGCTGCCTAATCTGAAATCTCTGTTGCTAGTTACATATTTTCATAGGGAGAGATTAATCTTTGTAGCAGATTTTTTATTTCTATATGTAAGTGAATGAAATTTATTCTGTATGAACAATTTGGATGTCATGTGATGTACCTACACAGCTTTTCAGTTCAGCTCAGGTACTTCCTGATGTCAAAAATTTTTACACACACACACATATATATATATACATACATACATACATATATATAATGGTATGTATGTCTTTGGAGCCCTGGGATATATGTTTCGTGATCCAGTATAAATAGAACACTGTGGGGGCTCTAATCCTGCAGGTATTCATAATCATTGTTCTGTGTCTATGGTATATAATAAAGATATAAATGATAGTAGATGGAAATACTTTAGCAATGATAATATTTATAGAATTAGTTTATGGATGTTCCAACTATCAGAAGTTTACGTGTCTGTTACCATTACTGATACTATTTACAAATATTTGTTTAACATGAGTCTCTTTTCTGCTCTATGGGCTTTGACAGTTCAGTTCTAGTGATTCACCATTTACAAAGTTGCTCTCAGAGCTGTTTTGCACACCTTTGCCGAAGAGGTGTTAAAAGTGAGCACGCTGGCTCTTGCGCTGTTGTTCATGCTCTGAAACATTAACATTRATGTAAAGAAGAGTGCCGTGTATTGTCCCTTCAGGACCTTTTACCACAACTCTGTCTTAGAGTTGTTGTGTGGTCTTAACAGTGAAGTTTGTTTATTTTTTTTTCCTTCTACCAGASTTTTTGTATTAATCTGATTTGGGATAACATGGTTATTGTTATAGCAGCTTAATAAATTATTTCTAAACTTTATAAATACTGCTTTTGTGTGGTATTTGAGCTCCAAATTCAAATCACTTTTATAATTAGTATTTGYGTGGATGTTCTTTTCATAACGATAATGTCTACTTTCATTTGAGTAAACTGAATAAAATAGATTTGGTTGAAAAAGTATGAAAACAATTACTTTTTTGCACAATTACTTTAAATTGTTTTCTACTGCTTAAGTTGGCAAGCCATGACTACAATACATACAACATTACTGCATTACTTCTCMCCCCTCCCCTTGCCCCTGTTAGGAGCTGATCCAGAATGCAGAAGATGCTGGTGCCACTGAGGTTAGGTTTTTATATGATGAAACGCAGTATGGAACAGAAACTCTCTGGTCAAAGGACATGGCACAGTATCAGGGTAAGTATGCATTTTATTAATTTTGACTGTTATACTTCAATATGCACATAGCTCTGTGATTTCAGTTTGCTTAATGGACGTGATAATATAGGAATGACTCCAGTGCCACTTCCACCTTATTAGGTGGACTTTTTTGTCATATGTTCTACTGTTGATAATCTTTTTCAAAAGCCAGTGTCTGGTATCAAAAGTCTTGCACTGTCTTTTTGCAGATTGTCTGTAGCAGTTTTCCAAGTGCCTCCAGTTAATACAATGCGAGAAACTCTGCACATTCTACTTTATTCTAAGACACTTTTTTCTGTGGAGGCTCTGTTTTGGTTTATTTCCCTAGGTTTACATGATATTCCAAAATACAAGAAAAAAAATTTAGTGAAATGAGTAAATAAGATTTCCTAAGCAAGGCTGAAGATAAAAGAACACTTGGGATATTAGACAACCATTTTTCAGTTTTTTATATGTTAACCCCGTCTTTTGAGTCYTATCTCCAATTCCTAATATAAACATGGACGCTTCTGAAGGAGTGGACTGATGACCTAAGACCCGTACACTTCAACACCCTTCAGGCCATTCTGTTTTTTTTCCCCTGGTCTCTTATTCACTTGCTTTTATACCAAACTTGTCTTCATGGTTTCTTGTCTACTGCAAATGTCGTTTCTCGTAACTGTAAGGTTTTTATGTCAACTGCTCTGTCTGTGTGTRATACAGGCTGGTTACGTATTTATCAAGTATCAAAGAAATTAGCTTGCATAATTGTCCCAAAAGGTGTTCAGTCTTGACTTGAAGATTTGAGCAATCTTCAAGTTTGAGCTTGCTCAATTTGAGCAAGACTTTTTTTCAGAAGTTTTGCTCTCTCCTGCCTTCTGTTCAGTTTTTCAAAACCATTCTTTTAAAATGTGAATACCAAAACTGGATACTACATTAAGARTATCAACCTCATAAGTAGCATATACAGAGGTAAATCCATCTCCCTGCTTCTGCTCTTGCTGYTCCTCTGTTTATATATCCTTTTCAGCACCAAACATAATTTGATACCAGCTTGAATCATAGCTTCCTTGTTGAATTTGCACGTGTATATGTCTTTAAAAAAATACTTTCACAGTTTTGTAAGTTCACTCTCTAGAAATTTTTAACAGCATTTTTCTTTTGTCTTCCTTTTTTACATTTGCCTGTTTATTTTAGGGCCAGCATTTTATGCATACAATGATGCAGTTTTCACCTCTGAGGACTGGCATGGTATTCAGGAAATAGCAAGAAGTAGGAAAAAAGATGATCCCCTGAAAGTTGGAAGATTTGGAATTGGCTTTAACTCAGTTTATCATATAACAGGTACTCTCAGTAGTTGCTTTTAAATGACAATATTGATGTTGTATAGTGTTTAGTTATGTCACATATTCATCAAACTTGTAAGATTCTCTGTATTGCTTTTACATTAGATACTTTGCTAATATAAGATCCTTAAGGAATGTTCAGATTTTTCTGAATTTTCTGGAAACTCAACGCGGTGTCCTTTGGGCTTCAAAGGACTATACTACAAAGGAATAGCCAGAAGATTAGAGGAGACCTTTTTTTTTTTTTTTTTTTTTCTTTNTTTTTTTCTTTTTTTTTTTTTTTTTTTTTTTTTTTTTTGTGTCATTGTTATTCACTTAGTCCCTTATACTGAAATAAACATATCACTTGATAATGAATGGTAACATTCTTTCACAAACTAGTATGTTAAATTTGGAAAACTGTTATTCTGGTGGATTGTTTTACTACCATATGGCAAAAAGAAGGAAAAGTAAGTGGGGCTTATAGTCTACATAGCATTTTTAATAGCACAGAATAAGAGGCAAATTTTTGCTGAAATATCGTTTTTAACGTGTGCCTCCCATGACATAAGCCAGTAAAGCACAAGATATTTTTTCCACAATAGTTTACCTAGTAGAGCATGAGTAAAAGCTTTGTTAATAGGTTCAGTGGTTTGATAATTTTAGGAAATTTTACTTTTTAATATACAAGCTTACTATTTGCAAGCCTTAAAGGTCTTTAAAGTATGAACATAACCATGCTTTATACTACATCTTTAGTAAATCAGCAGGCTTCTTCCTGAAAATGCGGGAAAAATGGAGGTATATAATTGAAAAAATAATACTTTCAATATTTACTAGAATTCAAATATTTGTGTGGCTGTTTATGTATTTAATTGAAGAATAGAGATATGCTTGTTTCTTCTTAAGTACTGAATCACACATTTTCAGGTATATGTTGTCAGAATTATACTAGATTCATTGCGGTTTTATAACACTTTTTCCCTTGACCTTATTCATTTTATAAGACTATATTKGAAAAATGTGTTATTTTAGGGTTATTAACGTTTGTTGGGTTTGATTTATACAGATGTTCCTAGTATTTTCAGTGGTGACCAAATTGGAATGTTGGATCCTCATCAGACCCTTTTTGGACCTCACGAATCAGGCCAGTGTTGGAATCTAAAAGAAGATAGCAAGGAAATCAATGAACTTACAGACCAGTTTGCACCATTCATTGGTGTATTTGGCAGCACTAAGGAAACCTTTAAGAATGGAAACTTTCCTGGTACTTTTTTTCGTTTCCCACTTCGTCTGCAGCCCTCTCAACTGAGCAGCAATGTTTATGACAAACAGAAGGTTTTGGAACTCTTTGAATCCTTTAGAGCAGATGCAGACACAGTGTTGCTCTTTTTGAAGAGTGTTCAGGATGTTTCATTGCATGTTAGGGAGGCGGATGGAACTGAGAGACTGATTTTTAGAGTAACTGCTAGTGAGAACAAGGCCTTGAAACATGAAAGACCCAATTCTATCAAAATCTTAGGAACGGCAATAAATCAGTATTGTAAGGGTGTTCCAAGCAACAGCATAACATGTGTGACATACCATGTAAATATAATTCTAGAAGATGAGAGTGTTAAGGATGCACAGAAAATGTCTTGGTTGGTATGTAATTGTGTAGGTGGTCGAGGAATGTGTACTGAACTGGATTGTTTGGCTGATGACTTGAAATTTGTTCCTACTATTGGAATAGCCATGTCCTTGTCAACTAATGGGGAGGAAAAAGGAGCTGTAGCAGGCTTTTCGGGAAGAGCRTTTTGTTTTCTTCCTTTGCCCCCAGGTGAAGAAAGCAAAACTGGTCTCCCAGTTCATGTTAGTGGTTTCTTTGGCCTCACTGACAACAGGAGGAGTATCAAATGGCGAGAGCTGGATCAATGGAGAGATCCAGCAGCTCTGTGGAATGATCTTCTTGTGGTGAATATAGTGCCAAAGGCATATACCACTCTTATTTTAGAAGCTATTAAACGAATGGAGACTGAGAAGAGTTCAGATTTTCCCTTGTCAGCTGAAAGAATTTACAGTTTATGGCCTGATGAGAACAAAACCAGGGTACCCTGGAAACCAGTTGTAGTACCTCTCTTTAAAGAGTTGCTCCAGAATGCAGTTATTTACTCCATGAGTAATCAGTGGATAGAGGTGGAACAGGTGCATTTTTCTGAAATGGATGAGAACTTGGAGTACACACAGTCTGTTCTCAACTACCTCCAGAATTCAGGGAAGCAGATTGCCAAGGTACCAACAAATATTGCTAGTGCATTACATCTTACTATTTCTAATGTTAAAGCTGTGAAAAAAGTGACTCCTGCTGTAGTACGGCAAGTATTAAGGAAATCTGGACACAGTGGACCTGCTGAAGAAAAGCTTCATCTCTTAGAGTTTGTGCTTTCTGATGGAGTCTACAGTGAGCTGATTGGATTGGAGCTTTTGCCATTGCAGAATGGAAATTTTATTCCGTTTTCCTCATCTGTGTCAGAACAGGATGTAGTTTACATAACCTCAGAAGATTATCCAAGGTAAAATTAATATTTCAAGTACTGTGTTTTTTTTTTCCCAGTTTAAATATTGTTAGAGCTTCAAACTGTCATTTGCTTATTGGCCAAACAAGATGATATGCTGCAACCTGTAATRTAATGGAATAATGCATATATATGACTTAGTTTTCTGTTACATGTGTATGTATTTGTGTGTGTATATCTCAATCCATTTGAAAAGTTTRGCAGCTACTTATCAATATAAAGATAATCATTTGACTTATGAATGTTTAAAATGCTTCTAAAATCTAGACTCTTCTCCAAATAATCTCTTATAGGTCAATATACTAATACAGAAAATATTCCCATGATAAGAGTAGCAGCTTTTCATTGTCACAGGCCTGCTTCAAAGAAATGACAAGATAATTTTTTGATAATTTATGATAGCACTATATCTCATTTTGCTCATGTTCTATTGTTAATTGACATAGTTTGGTTAGTCTCATAAAACTGATGTGGAACTGTGTTATACTAAGCATAAATCTATTTGCTGACCTCTATTATGGTCATACAGAAATTTGAAATAGTAGTGCTTTACTTTATTCTTGACTACAAGAAATATTTTTAGTTCTARTGTTACAAATCTGATATATTACTAGACATTTTAAGGACTTAAAGAGTTTTTCTGTTTGCATATTCAAATTTGGAGCTTGCTTAACAGACTGATTTTTTTTTTTCCTGTTAATACATACTTCTGAAAAAGAGCAAATAAGATTCTCTTTTGACCTGTGTATAGTTGACATACTTGCTGTCAAAATTTAACTGGATAGTTTGTGGTGGATTTCTTTCTGGAAAACCAGAACTATACTATACTAACAAGAACTATAAAAAACTTTAAGTGCTAAGGTGAAGAAAGGGGGAAGGAAGGGCAGGATGAAACTGACTTAGTTGCAGTAGTCTTAATCACTATCTGACTTCTAGAATCTAGGGATCTGTTTGAAGTCCTGAAATCATATGTTCCATGGCTTCATGCTTTCAAGTAGTGTCTTCAAGGGACATAGAACCTTGGTTGCTATTTTACAATTATTTTTTCTAGAATATGAATAAATGAAAATAATTTTCTAATCTTAGTATTTCTATGAAGAGAAAATTTGCTTAAACTTATTTTGAAAAGAAGAGTAGTTGGAAAATCTAGTTTCTTACTACTGTGTGTTTCTGAATGCATCTTTTTGGTTTTTATTTATAAGAAAACATCTTCTGAAAGCCCTATTCTGTATGTATAAGTAACTATTTTGCATGGATTGCTTTATCATGGCAATAATTTCTGTGTAGCAACATGAATGAATGACTACTTTACTAAAATCCTTTCTTTTTGTGTGTGTGTTTTTTTTTTCTTTAATGGTTCATTAGATCACTCTTTCCTGGCCTTGAAGGAAGGTTACTTTCTGATGACCTGAAGCCTGAGATTCTAGCTGCCTTGAAAGAGGCAGCCAAAAGCCGAGGTAATAAGTCTTTTGTATTCTCTTATTTATAGTGAAACAAATTGCTACTGATTGGACAGACTAGTTTTAAGTCCAAGTTTAAAGCAATATCTTATTTGAAATTATATTCGCATAAATAGGTTAGTCATCTCAAAAATATTAAGATATGAGAATCTGTATTGTTTCACAGTTTGAACTGGAATGAGAAATTAATATAGTAAATGAACAAAAAGGTAAAGGGAAGAGATGAAGGCTATAGATTTACAATAAAGGAACAGATACACACTTAGTAAGGCATGTCTTCAAGGTTCAGTAATTTTGTGCAAATAGTATTCCTCCTCTGAAGACAAATCTGCTTAACTTTACTTTGATATATAATTTTTGCATATGCAATAACTATGTTATGTTTTTTGGTTAGTGTGGATTACGTCTTGTCTTGTGATTGGAAGTAATCATGTCAATGCATTTTTTTTTTTAATCAGATGAGACCATTTTAATTGTCTAGCCCAAGCATAACATAGACCATACACTTTCAGAAAGTGTTTCCTGAGTTTTAATACATAGCTTAYGGTTGAGTCAAAGTAGATCTATTGAAAGACCTCTAATATTGATTAAAAGACTTGGTGAAAATGAATTCACTGCATCTGTAGATAAGATGTTTCTACATTTAACTTACTTCAAAGCTACCTCTCTTCTATTAAGAATTTGTCTATATTTAACTATATTTAACTTTCTGTCCTTGCATTTCATTATGCATTTGATTGGTAAATTTGAAGTCTCCATCTCAGAAGTCTTTTCACCTGAATAAAAGCAATTTGCAAACAAGTCACACTTCAGCTTATTTTTTTTAATAGTGTGAGTATATGGTAAGCTGCTTTACTCTTCAATGTCTATATGCCTTTCAGTGAAAACATTCTCGTTTCCCTTTTTAAATTGTCCAATTTATCAGATTTCTTTTTTAGACTGAAGTTTATTAGAAYCAGACATAGAATACTGGGCCTCATTGACTTGATTTGCTTTTCTTGATAAAATTCATCTTTTCAGCGAATCTTTCTTCAGCCTGTGTTCTGACTTTTTTTTTCTTTCCAGTCTTTCATATCTTCTCTGTTAGTTTTTTACTCTTTGAGTTGGAAATGTACTCCATGCTTCATGATTCAATTGTTCCTTCATTATCAAAAATAATATGAAAATAAGATAATTCTAAAACAGATAATGTAAATGTTAAAAACCATGATAAGAATCTATAAAAAGATTGAAAGAATTGGAATGATGTGTTTCACAGCAAACTTTGCAAATATTTAATATGATATGTGTAGTATAAAAGATAAAAAAAAAAAAAAAAAAAAAAAAAAAAAAACAGTAGTGGGGCTTTTGTTGAATAGGAAGACCAGTAAATTTGAAATTACTATGAAGAAAAATTTTCTTCTAAGAACAGAATTGCCAAAGCCTTGTTGCTATATTATGGAAGGTAGGGTTCTCTGGCTATTCCTAGCTGTAGTAGGATGTACTTGTTTTAATTTTCCTCATTGTCTAACTTTCTCACGTAATACAGGCTATAAATTGTTGGGTGGAGGGACTACTTTAAATTGTGAATCCCAACAGTGAATATTCTTAATCCATAATAGAAACATAGAGATCTACTATTATGCAAGTAATAATTCCTGAGACTTTTAAAGAAACAGAGATCAGGACAGCCACAGTGGTGGGTAAAATGAGTAAGATGGGTAAAAATTTGTGTGGCAAACAGGGATTTTTCATGAAAGGAATACCAGATCCTTATGCCTTCTTGTAGCAAGGAATGCCAGTTCCTTGTGATGGAACCCTAAACAGACTTTTGGGGTGGATTGTTCTAGACAAAGTCCAAAAATGTGCTTTTTTTTTTTTTTTTTTAATCAGGTTATAAGTTATCTTATATATCTTAAACAGAGAAAAAACAGGTGACTAAGATATTCATTAATGAGTCTCTTGCTGAGAAACACACTTTCGCTTCCAGACTTGGTCTCCAAATTGCTGCAGATTGTGCCATTGCAGTARTTCCTAGGAAGGTTTTTTGGTTCCATTTGAGGTCTACTTTTCTGTTCACTTTCCTCTGACAGTTTTTGAACTGCGTTTTTACTGAGACTTGTTCTTGGTTATTGGTATGTCTCTCATTGATTAGAAGAATGTGTTCATATATGTCATGTTCATGTGTTTGTACATGAATGTGACAAGTATAATTCTTCTAAAAATGCCTRAGGACTTTTAGATAATTATTAATAACTTAGTGGCCTGCTTTACCTATTCTACTTCCTTCTATACTATTCTTTATTTTAAGATTTTGTTTGTAAAGTATAGCTACAGTACTTAGAAAGTTATAAGTTATTATAAGTATTGAATATTGTGTTCTTTCAGAGGGAGRTTTTGAAATCTCATGTGTCAAGAACTTTACTTACATGATTCCAGAAATTTTATCAGATATATTCCTGATACAGTTGCAGAAATAGGGAARAACTTTACTTTCATTTCTTTAAGAAGATGGGATTTATTGTGTTTATTGYGTTATACAAAAAGAACCAAATCATTTTTCTCTCATAAAATAGGTACTGTATTTTTATTCCAAAAGGAAATGTTAATAACTTTTTTGTAGCAACTCACTAGATGTTCAATGTTTTCTAAAAACGGATTTGATTATATTCTAGCCCAACAGCTTCTCTGGGGATTTTCAGGTATGATTATTGACTGAAGATGTACTGGATTGGATTGGAGCTTGGTATTTGTGTGAACTGGGTGATTCGCTATTCTCATTACCTCAGCTTTCTTGGAAACAAAACTTTCCAAAAGTAGCTACCAATGATAATTATGAAACAAGTTCTAAATGCAGTTAACATGCTTATCAATGAAAACACCTTGCAGTTGGCACTCACAGGGAGAATGATTAACATTTTCATTAGTTTATTTATATATATTTTTAATTCATGCTTTAGGTAGATTTCTAGGGCTTTAGGATCATGTGCATAGGTTTTAAAACAGTATTTTTAAAATTCCATACTTAAATAGTGGGCATAATAATAATAGACTGGTTTTAAGTATATTCTTATTTTGCTGACSCACTGTCCCACTACTTCTCTCTCTTTTCATAAGGCTGCTATCATTTCCTAACAGCATAACTAACATAATGCATAGCTCTGTGGGCATGAAGTGAAAGAAAACTAATTTGTTTCTGAAGGATGTTTTACTGCCTATCTTCAGCAGAACAGGGATAGTAGATAATATTGTTAGTTGGACTGTTGCTTTTAATGAAACATCAGTACTATTTAGATGAAAGAAAGGACTAAAATTCAAATAGATGTCTGTCTTCTATTTCTGTCATTGTCTTTGGTGTCATCAGGAGGAAGCGGTATTTTTGTTCTGTGCACTATTTTCTACCCCACAGACATTTCATGGTTTTTAATTATGAGCTGTCTTAATGATAAATGAGATATGAGGGTTAGCATATTTATTTTAATGAAAGCTTTGACAGTAAAAGAATATACATTTAAATTAGATTCAGCATTCATTGAGCAACTGAGTTTTGTTGGGCTGCTCTTTACTGTATCTAATAAATAATATTTCCAATTATGAACAAGCAAGTAAACTAATAGGTAAATAAGTAGTGTAAAGAATAAACTAGAAAAATATATTTGAAGTGTCTAGTTTGATTTTTGACTTCTTAGTTGCTTTSTRTGCCTGAAACCCTTCTATCAAATTAACAAACACAATAATGTATTAATCATTTTCAATTTGTTTTTCATACTAATGTGGAATGTAGTTGATTTAATTAACTTCTAAAAACAAAGGGAAATGTTTGAACTGTTAGCTAAAATTCTATTTAACACTTTTTCCACAAAAATAGAATACAGCGCACAGAAGTTAGAATTTCTTTTRTATTTTATCATGCAGCTCTGATTTTTATGGCTTTGCCCTTTTGCTGTAATTTCAGGAAGGCCGTGTACTCAGCTGCAGCTTCTGAACCCAGAAAGATTTGCCCGGCTAATTAAAGAAGTTATGAATACCGTATGGCCTGGCAGAGATATGGTAGTACAGTGGTATCCAGGTTTGGAAGACAAAAGTCACCCATCCGTTTCCTGGCTTAAGATGGTCTGGAAGAACTTGTATATACATTTTTCTGATGACTTAAGTCTRTTTGATGACATGCCACTTATTCCCAAGACACTGCTGGAAGAAAACCAAACATCAGTGGAACTGGTTAGACTTAAGAATCCATCACCTATCATTCTGGATGATGAATCTGAGACTCAGCTTCCAGAATATTTAGCTGATATTATTCAGAAAGTTGGTGGAGTTGTACTTAAGAAGCTAGATATTTCTATACAACATCCACTTATAAAAAAATACGTGCATCCACCCTTACCAAATGCTGTTTTACAAATAATGGAAAAAATGTCCTTACAGAAGCTATGCAGTCAGGTTGTGTCATTCCCATCAACGCATAAAGATGCTCTTAGAGGATTCTTAGCTAGTTTAACTGATGCAAATGAAAAAGAGAGAAGAATTATTCAGGAACTGCAGGTATTTAAAAAAATTGAAAAATCATCTGATGAATGTGTCCCCATTTTTACTGGACTAAAAGGCTGTAAGGTGTTGCATCACACGGCCAAAATTCCTCCTGGTCTAAGATTTTCTACTCCACTAATTGACAGCAGTGATGAAGCTACAATTCGCTTAGCTAACTTGCTAAAAATAGAACAGCTGAAAAGCACAGATTGCTTAAAGCTTATTATACAAGACCTTAGAAATGATTTTTATTCATATTATGAAACGACACAGATAATGCAGTGGGTTCTTGAAAATCTGACTTCTCTGAAAAATGAGAATATAGATGTGATAGACTGGCTGACATCTCTGAAGTTTATTAAGACTTCACAGGAAAAGATAATGTCAGCAAATGAACTCTTTGATCCTGAGGTAGAACTACTGCAAAACTTGTTTTATGCTGAGGAGGAAATTTGCTTCCCACCTGTTATTTTTACAGCTTCATCAGATATTCTTCATTCTCTAAGACAAATAGGCTTAAAAAGTGAAGCCAGTCTTGATGAAAATGATGTTTTGAGAGTGGCAAATAAAATTGAAAGTTTGCAAGCTAATTCTAACACCAATCATGATTTATTGTTAAGAAAAGCTAGAACTCTTCTGATGATTTTGAACAAAAACCATACACTGCTTCAGTCATCGGAAACAAAAACTGCACTGAAAAAAATAAAATGGATTCCTGCATGTAAGGAAAGACCTCCAAATTACCCAGCATCTTTAGTCTGGAAAGGAGATCATTGTAATCTGTGTTCTCCACCAGAAATGTGTGATATATCTCATGCAATTTTAGTTGGTTCCTCCCTTCCCCTTGTGGAAAATCTTCATTTGAATATAGAAAAAGCACTTGGCATTTTGTCCAAACCTAGTATAAAAGCAGTCTTAAAACACTTCAAGGTGGTGGTTGACTGGCATAGCTCTAAAACCTTCAGTGATGAGGACTATTATCAGTTTCAGCATATCTTGCTTGAAATTTATGGGTTTATGCATGATCATTTAGAAGAAGGTAAAGAAGCTTTTAAAGCCTTAAAATTTCCTTGGGTTTGGACTGGTAGAACATTTTGTTCTCTCACACAAGCAGTAATAAAATCAGTACCTGATCTTGACCTCCAGCCTTATCTACATTATGTGCCAAAAACTATGGCTAAATTTCACCAGTTGTTTAAATGCTGTGGTTCAATTGAGCAGTTAACACCAGACCATGTTTCCATGGTCATTCAGAAGATATATCTAAAAAGTGAGCACTCTCTCTCAGAAGAAGAGAGTAAACAAAATCTTCACATCATGTTGAGTATTATAAGGTGGCTCTACAGCAATCAGATTCCTGCAAGTTTGCATACACCTATGCCACTATACAGTGGCAAACTTCCTTATAAACTTGCAATGAGACCAATTCATGAGTGCTGTTACTGTGATATCAAAGTTGATGATTTAAATGATTTGCTTGAAGATTCTGTTGAACCAATAATCTTGGTGCAYGAAGACATACCAATGAAAACTGCAGAGTGGTTGAATGTCCCATGTCTTAGTACAAGATTGATTAATCCAGAAAATATGGGATTTGAGCAATCTGGACAAAGAGAGCCTCTGACTGTGAGAATTAAAAATATTTTGGAAGAATACCCTTCCATTTCAGATATCTTTAAAGAGCTTCTTCAAAATGCTGATGATGCCAATGCAACAGAATGTAATTTCATGATTGACATGAGACGAAATATGGACATAAGAGAGAATCTTTTGGATCCAGGAATGGCAGCATGTCATGGTCCAGCTTTGTGGTCATTCAATAATTCTGAATTTTCTGACTCTGATTTTCTAAATATAACTCGATTAGGAGAGTCTTTAAAAAGGAGTGAAGTTGACAAAGTAGGRAAATTTGGGCTAGGATTTAATTCTGTTTATCATATCACTGATATTCCCATTATTTTGAGCCGTGAGTTCATGATTATGTTTGATCCAAATGTTAACCATATCAGCAAGCATATTAGGGATAAATCTAACCCAGGGATCAAAATTAACTGGAGTAAACAACAGAAGAGACTGCGAAAGTTTCCCAATCAGTTCAAGCCATTTATAGGAGTTTTTGGTTGCCAGTTACCACTGACTGTAGAATCTCCTTACAGCTACAAAGGAACGCTTTTCAGGCTTTCCTTTAGAACTCAGCAGGAAGCTAAAGTAAGTGAAGTCAGCAGTACATGCTACAATACAGCAGACATTTATTCTCTTGTGGATGAATTTAGCATTTGTGGTCATAGGCTGATAATATTTGCTCAGAGTGTAAATTCAATGGTTTTGAAATATTTGAAAATTGAGGAAGATGATCCTGGGATGGCACAAGATATTGTCACTATTAAAAAAAATCAGTGTTCTTCCAAAGCCTTGACTGCACCAAATGTAAGTGTTTTAAAGGAAGCAGCTAAACTAATGAAAGTCTGCAGCACCAGTAATAAAAAGCTTCCCAGTGAAACACCAAAGTCCTCGTGTATCTTACAGATAGTAGTAGAAGAATTTCATCACGTGTTTAGACGAATTGCTGATTTACAGTCTCCGCTTTTCAGAGGTCCAGAAGATGATCCAGCTTCTTTCTTTGAAATGGCTAAATCTGGACAGATAAAAAGGTCAGCTGATGAGCTGCCACAAAAATCAGTAGATTCAACAACGTGGCTTATATGTTCTTGTATGGATACTGGAGAGGCCTTAAAATTTTCTTTACATGAAAGTGGACGAAGACTAGGTCTTGTTCCCTGTGGTGGAATAGGAGTGTTGCTGTCTGAAACTCAGGATCAAAAGTGGATTGTGAAACCTAATTGCAACAACATAGGGGAAGTATTCTGTTATTTACCTCTGCGAATAAAAACAGGCTTACCTCTTCATATAAATGGCTGCTTTGCAGTTACTTCGAATCGGAAAGAGATATGGAAAACAGACACAAAAGGAAGATGGAACACAGTATTCATGAGGCATGTTATTGTAAAAGCATACTTAGAAGCRCTGTGCGTTTTACGTGACATGACAATCAGCGGTGAGCTAGTTGACTACAGTTGCTTTGCGATATGGCCAGATCCTGATTCAGTTCATGATGATTTTTCTATTATTTGTCAAGGGTTTTACGAAGATATAGCTCACATGAAAAGCAAAGAAGGCATCAAAGTATTTTCTGATGGTTTCTCTTGGGTTTCCATGAAGAATGTAAGGTTTTTGGATGACTCAATACTGAAACGACCAGACATTGGACCAGCAGCCTTTAAGATCTTTCTGAAGTACCTTAAAAAAACTGGTTCCAAAAACCTGTGTGCTGTAGATCTCCCTTCCTGGGTAAAGACGGGATTTGAAGAAGCAGGATGCAAGTACATATTATTAGAAAACACCTTCTCTGAGAAACAGTTCTTTTCTGAGGTATTTTTCCCTAATGTTCAGGAGATTGATGCAGAGCTGCGTGATCCTTTGATGCGCTATGTTCTCAATGAAAAACTTGAGGAGTTTTCAGGAATTCTTCGTATTACTCCTTGTATTCCTTGTTCTTTGGATGGACATCCATTGGTTACACCATCAAGATTGATCCATCCTGAAGGAAGAGTTGCAAAGTTATATGATGCTGAAGATGGAAGATTTCCTTATGGCACTACTCAGGACTATCTTAATGCAGTTATTTTGGTTAAACTTGTTCAATTAGGCATGGCTAAGGATGATATTTTGTGGGAAGATCTAATAGAACGTGCAGAGTCAGTAGCCGAAATTAACAAGATTGATCACGTTGCAGCTTGTCTCAGAAGCAGTATTATACTGAGTCTTATTGATGAAAAACTAAGGTGTAGGGACCCTAGAGCTAAAGAATTTGCTGAAAAATGTCAAACCATCCCTTTCCTTCCTTTCCTTACCAAACCAGCAGGCTTCTCGCTACACTGGAAAGGCAGTGATTTTCAGCCTGAAACAATGTTTTCAGCAACCGACCTTTTTACTGCTGATCATCAAGATACAGTTTGCCTAATAGAACCAATTCTTAATGAAAACTCCCATTCCTTTAAAGGATGTGGTGCTTTGTCATTAGCTGTGAAAGAGTTTTTGGGTTTACTTAAGAAACCAGATATTAATTTGGTCATAAATCAGTTGGAAGAAGTTGCTAAGTCATTTGATGGAATTACATTATATCAGGAGAATATCACTAATGCCTGTTACAAAAATCTGCATGAAGCAATGTTAGAAAGTGAATCAACAAAGACTATGATAATTGAACARCTGAAAAACTGTAGTTTTATTCTTGTTGAGAATGTGTATGTTGATCCAACAAAAGTGTCTTTCCATTTGAATTTTGAAGCAGCACCGTATCTCTATCAGTTGCCTAATAAATATAAAAATAGTTTCCGTGAACTATTTGAAAGTGTGGGTGTGCGACAGGCCTTTACAGTTGAGGATTTTGCCTTAGTCTTGGAGCTAGTAAATCAGGAAAGAGGAAACAAACAACTAACAGAAGACAGCTTTCAGCTTTGCAGGCGAATAATTAGTGAAGGAATATGGAGCCTTATTAGAGAAAAGAAGCAGGAATTTTGTGAGAAGAAGTATGGTGAGATTTTGTTACCAGATACTCGTCTGTCACTTCTACCTGCAAAATCTTTGTGTTACAATGACTGTCCATGGATTAAAGTTAAAGACACAACTGTTAAATATTGTCATGCTGATATTCCAAGGGAAGTTGCAGTAAAGCTTGGAGCAATACCAAAACGACATAAAGCTTTAGAAAGATATGCATCTAATATCTGTTTCACTACCCTTGGAACAGAATTTGGCCAGAAAGAAAAACTGACAAGTAGAATCAAAAGCATCCTTAATGCCTACCCTTCAGAAAAAGAGATGCTGAAAGAGCTCCTTCAGAATGCAGATGATGCAAAAGCTACAGAAATCTGTTTTGTATTTGATCCTAGACAGCACCCAGCTGATAGAATATTTGATGAGAAATGGGCACCACTTCAAGGACCAGCACTGTGTGTTTACAACAATCAGCCTTTTACAGAAGATGATATTAGAGGAATTCAGAACCTTGGAAAAGGTACAAAAGTAGGAAATCCCTGTAAAACTGGACAATATGGTATAGGTTTCAATTCTGTTTATCATATTACTGATTGCCCTTCTTTCATATCTGGTAATGATATACTTTGTATTTTTGATCCTCATGCTAGGTATGCACCAGGTTCAACATCAACAAGTCCTGGGCGCATGTTTAGAGATTTGGATGCAGATTTCAGAACACAGTTCTCAGATGTACTGGACCTCTATTTGGGAAATCACTTTAAACTGGATAACTGTACAATGTTTAGGTTTCCTCTTCGAAATGCAGAAATGGCAAAAGTATCAGAAATTTCCTCAGTCCCGTGTTCAGACAGAATGGTTCAAAATCTTTTAGATAAGCTGCGTACAGATGGAGCAGAACTTTTAATGTTTTTGAACCATATGGAGAAAATTTCTATTTGTGAGATAGAAAAAACAACAGGAGTACTGAACGTGTTATATTCTGTACAAGGCAAAATCACTGATGGAGACAGACTGAAAAGAAAACAATTCCATGCATCTGTAATTGACAGTGTAACTAAAAAAAAGCARCTAAGTGAAATACCTGTGCAGCAGATAACTTACACAATGGACACTGAAGACTCTGAAGGGAATCTTACAACTTGGTTAATTTGTAACAGGTCAGGCTTTTCTGCCATGGAAAAGGTRTCCAAAAGTGTTGTATCAGCCCACAAGAATGAGGACATTACTCTTTTCCCACGTGGTGGAGTAGCAGCTTGCATTACTCATAATTACAAAAAACCCCACAGAGCATTCTGTTTCTTACCTTTATCTTTAGAAACTGGGTTACCTTTTCATGTAAATGGTCACTTTGCTCTGGATTCTGCAAGAAGAAATCTATGGCGTGATGATAATGGAGTTGGAGTAAGAAGTGACTGGAATAATAGCCTCATGACAGCACTGATAGCACCAGCCTATGTTGAACTGCTGATTCAGCTGAAAAAACGGTATTTTCCAGGCACTGATCCTACAGTATCAGTATTGCAAAACACACCTATTCATGTTGTGAAAGACACTTTAAAAAAATTTTTGTCCTTTTTTCCAGTTAACAGACTTGATATTCAGCCAGATTGGTATTGTTTAGTGAAAGCAGTTTACAGTTGCATTTATGAAGATTTGAAGCGTCTTTTACCTGTTATGCGAGCTCCAAATATTGATGGTTCTGACTTGCATTCTGCTGTAATCATCACCTGGGTTAACATGTCTACTGCAAACAAAGGTAGGCCATTTTTTGACAATTTACTACAAGATGAATTGCAGCACCTCAAAAACACAGAGTACAACATCACAACGCGCAAGACAGTGGCTGAAAATGTTTACAGGCTCAAGCATTTACTTTTAGAAATTGGATTTAATTTGATATATAACTGCGATGAAACTGCAAATCTTTACCACTGTCTGATAGATGCAGATATTCCTGTTACCTATGTGACGCCTGCTGATGTCCGATTTTTTTTGATGACATTTTCTCTTCCAGACTCTAATTGCCACATTGGAAAATTACCTTGTCGTCTTCAACAGACAAATCTGAAACTCTTCCACAGTCTCAAACTTCTGGTTGACTATTGTTTTAAGGATGCAGAAGAAAACAAAATCCAAGTTGAGGGCTTGCCCCTCCTTATTACCCTTGACAATGTTTTGCAAATTTTTGATTCAAAGCGACCAAAGTTCTTAACAACCTACCATGAACTGATTCCATCTCGCAAGGATCTTTTTATGAACACATTGTATTTGAAATACAGCAGTATTTTACTTAGCAGTGATGTGGCAAAAGTGTTTGATATCACAAGTTTTGCTGATTTGTTATCATCTGTGTTGCCTAGAGAGTATAAAACTAGAAGTTGTATGAAGTGGAAAGAAAACTTTGCAAGTGAATCTTGGCTTAAAAATGCCTGGCATTTTATTAGTGAGTCTATAAATGTTAAGGAGGACCAAGAAGATATGCAAGCAAAATTTGATGATGTTATTGAAACTTTGAAGGACTGGACTTTGCTTCCAGGTGTAAAGTTTACTGTCTCAGCTAATCATCTTGTTGTGCCGGAGTGTGATGTTTTGCTGCCCCTCAGCATTATGCATATAGCTGTTTTTCCGAATGCTCAGAGTGATAAAGTTTTTCATGCTTTAATGAAAACTGGTTGTATTCAGCTGGCATTGAACAAAATTTGCTCAAAGGACAGTGCTTTAGTGCCTTTGTTGTCAAGACATACAGCAAATATAGACAATCCTTCAAGCATTTTGAAAGCCATACAATATATGGTACAGACATCAACTTTTAAGACTGAAAAATTAGCAGAAAGTGACTTTGAAGCTCTTTTAATGTATTTCAATTGCAATTTAAGTCATTTGACATCTCAGGATGATATTAAAATCTTAAAGTCTCTTCCATGCTATAAATCCATTAGTGGCCGATATATCAGCATTTCAAAATATGGGACATGTTACGTTCTTACAAAAAGCATCCCATCTATAGAAGTAGATAGATGGACACAGTCTACTTCGTCAGCTTTTCTTGAAGAAAAAATTCACTTGAAAGACTTGTACACTGTGCTTGGCTGTGTCTCTGTGGATGATCTTGAAGTGTACTTGAAACATCTTCTGCCAAAAATTGAAAGTCTATCTTACGATGCAAAATTAGAACACTTGATCTACTTAAAGAATAGACTAACTAGCATTGAGGAGATTTCAGAAGTGAAAGAACAGCTGTTTGAAAAATTGGAAAGCATTTTGATCATTCATGATGCAAGCAATAGATTAAAACCYGCAAAATATTTTTATGACAGAACTGTAAGAGTCTTTGAAGTTATGCTTCCTGAAAAATTCTTCATACCTCAAGATTTTTTTAAGAAACTGGAACAGCTTACAAAACCGAAGAATCAAGCTGCATTTCTTGCATCATGGGTAACTTTTCTACGACATATTGGACTGAAATTCATTATTTCACAGCAACAGTTGTTACAGTTTGCTAAGGAGATCAGCATGCGAGCTAATACAGAAAACTGGTCTAAAGAAACACTACAGAATACTGTTGATGTCCTCCTCCATCATATATTTCAAGAAAGAACTGATCTCTTGTCAGGAAACTTTCTGAAAGAATTGTCACTGATTCCTTTTCTGTGCCCTGAACGAGCTCCTGCAGAATTTGTTAGATTTCATCCTCAGTATCAAGAAGTTAATGGAACACTTCCTCTTATACGATTCAATGGGGCACAGGTAAATCCTAAATTCAAACAGACGGATGTGTTACAGTTACTGTGGACTTCATGTCCCATTCTTCCTGAGAAAGCAACACCCTTAAGCATCAAGGAACAAGAAGGAAGTAGTCTTGGTTCACAAGAGCAGCTTGAGCAAGTTTTGACTATGCTGAATGTTAATTTGGATCCTCCCCTGGACAAAGTAATCAATAACTGCAGGAACATATGCAATATAACAACACTGGACGAAGACATGGTGAAAACTAGGGCCAAGGTCCTAAGAAGCATTTATGAATTTCTAAGTACAGAGAAAAGGGAATTCCGCTTTCAGCTTCGAGGAGTTTCTTTTGTAATGGTGGAAGAAGGTTGGAAGCTCCTGAAGCCTGAAGAGGTGGTAATAAACCTTGAGTATGAATCTGATTTTAAGCCTTACCTTTACAAACTTCCTTTAGAGCTTGGTACTTTCCATCAGTTATTTAAACATCTGGGTACTGAAGATATTATTTCAACAAAGCAGTACGTTGAAGTTCTAGGTCGCATATTCAAGAACTCAGAAGGGAAGCAGCTGGATCCTAATGAAATGCGCACAGTTAAAAGAGTAGTTTCTGGTCTATTTAAAAGTCTTCAAAATGATTCTGTCAAGGTTAGAAATGACCTTGAAAATATGAGAGATTTTGCCCTTTACCTTCCCAGTCAAGATGGTAGGTTGGTAAAGTCAAGTATTTTAGTTTTTGATGATGCACCTCACTACAAAAGTAGAATCCAGGGTAACATTGGTGTGCAAATGCTTGTTGATCTTAGCCAGTGTTACTTAGGCAAAGACCATGGCTTTCACACTAAACTAATAATGTTATTTCCTCAGAAATTGAGACCTCGCTTACTTAGCAGTATTCTTGAAGAACAGTTGGATGAAGAGTCTCCCAAAATTTGTCAATTTGGGGCATTATGTTCCCTTCAGGGAAGATTACAATTACTGTTGTCTTCAGAACAGTTCATCACAGGACTTATTAGGATTATGAAGCATGAAAATGACAATGCTTTTTTAGCTAATGAAGAGAAAGCAATAAGACTTTGCAAAGCTTTACGAGAAGGTTTGAAAGTTTCCTGTTTTGAGAAATTACAAACAACACTAAGAGTTAAAGGTTTTGCTCCTATTCCCCACAGTAAAAGTGAAACATTTGCTTTTCTAAAGAGATATGGAAATGCAGTAATATTGCTGTATATACAGCACTCTGACAGCAAAGACATAAATTTCCTGTTAGCATTAGCAATGACYTTAAAATCAGCAACTGACAATCTGATTTCTGATACCTCGTATTTAATTGCCATGCTGGGTTGTAACGATATTTACCGGATTAGTGAGAAGCTTGACAGTTTAGGAGTGAAGTATGACTCTTCAGAGCCATCAAAGCTTGAACTACCAACACCTGGCACTCCTATACCAGCTGAAATTCACTATACACTTCTTATGGATCCAATGAATGTKTTTTATCCTGGTGAATATGTTGGTTATCTTGTTGATGCTGAAGGTGGTGATATATATGGATCATATCAACCAACTTACACATATGCAATTATTGTACAAGAAGTAGAAAGAGAAGATGATGAAAGTCCCAGTTTTTTAGGCAAAATTTATCAGATTGATATTGGATATAGCGAATATAAAATAGTGAGCTCTCTTGACTTGTACAAATTTTCAAGGCCTGAGGAAAGTTCTCAGAGTAAGGACAGCACGCCTTCTACTCCAACCAGTCCTACAGAATTTCCAGTGCATGGACTGAGGACGATTCCCCCTCTCTTCACTGGTAAGGAGAGCCACAAAACAATGTCCTCAAAACATCACTCTCCGAAAAAGATAAAGCCAAACTCTTTGCCAGAAATATTAAGAGAAGTAACATCTGTGATTGAACAGGCTTGGAAGCTTCCAGAATCTGAAAGAAAAAAGATAATTAGAAGGCTGTATCTTAAATGGCATCCAGATAAAAATGCAGAGAACCTTGAGATAGCTAATGAAGTTTTCAAACATTTGCAGAATGAGATTAACAGGCTAGAAAAACAGGCTTTTGTAGATCAGAATACAGACAGAGCATCAAGAAGAACATTTTCATCCTCTGCTTCTCGATTTCAGTCAGATAAATTTTCGTTTAAGAGATTTTATACTTCATGGAATCAAGAAGCAACAAGCCATAAATCTGAAAGGCAACAGTATAAAGAGAAGTGTCCACCTTCCACAGGGCCATCTTACTCGCAACGTTTTTTCGTCCCACCCACATTCAGGTCTGTTGGCAATCCTGTGGAGGCACGCAGATGGCTTAGGCAGGCCCGAGCTAACTTTTCAGCTGCAAGGAATGATCTTCATAAAAATGCCAATGAATGGGTATGTTTTAAATGCTACCTTTCTACTAAACTAGCCTTGGTTGCAGCTGACTATGCTGTGAGGGGTAAGTCAGATAAAGATGTAAAACCAGTAGCACTTGCACAAAAGATAGAGGAATATAGTCAACAACTTGAAGGGCTTATGAATGATGTCCAGACATTGGAAGCTTATGGAGTAGATAGCTTAAAAACTAGATATCCTGACTTACTCCCTTTTCCACAGATTCCAAATGATAGGTTTACTTCGGAAGTTGCTATGAGAGTGATGGAATGTACTGCTTGTATCATAATAAAACTTGAAAACTTTATACAACAGAAAGTGTAAGGGATTTGAAGAGGTTAGAAAATAGTATTCTCAAGAGCTTAGATGTTTAACATGATGAGATATAAATATAATTGTACAGATTACTGGATAAGAAGTTGCGCRTTACCAAGCAGTTTAGAAGTACAGTACGCATATGAGGATGGTACTGAAGTACTTAGAGTTGAAGATAATTTAAACAGGTTTTTTTTTAACTGAGCCTGCTGTATAAGCAAACTGTAAAGCGTGAATATTGTTTTTAAATTTGCAAGGAAACTGAACTGCAAAAATTAGCTGTATGTACAATATTGTGATGAATTGGCACATTATTGAACTGCACTTTATATAACCAAAGCTTAGCTTTCTGTTAGATGAAGTCTCTAATTAAACTCCATGTTAGATTTTATTTCATTTAATACTATCTTTCCAGAAAGGTCATGTCATTTTTCGAAGTACTAATCTTAAGACTGGATATATTATGAAATAGGCAGTGGGATGGAAATGAAAATAACTTTGGGGAGGTATTGCTCCAAAACATTTCTCTATTCTTTTGTGTTCTGTAGACRTTCATGTCACTCATACTAATACTCTTATCAGCTGGATCTGATTATGAATTTGCTGCAGTATCACATTGTGAACGTTTAAAGGATAATTCAGTACCTGTGAATTGGTACACTATTTTAATCTTAAATAATGATACTTGATTTAACTTGGAATTTCATGTTGTGCATTGAGTGCATTCACTTTATTATAAAATGATTATGTATTTAATTTACATTTTTTCTAGAACCTGTCATCTTCTCTGTAGTGAAAAAATGCATGTGGATAATGTAAAATTGGTGACCATTATTATACAGTATTTTTATTTTATTTTTTTTTTTAAACACAGGTCAAAACTCATTTTTCAGATGTCTAAATGCTTAAGGTTTTTTTTTCTGTGTGTGTGCCTTTGTGTGTGTACATATATATATATATATGTTTTTTCACAAACAAACATTGATAATAGTACAATTCAGTGTACAGTGGGCACTGTTTTTTGTTATATGTTACAAGGTGCTGCTATGTAATGTTCTTTTTATTTTGGTGTTCACTACAGCCCTAGACAAATCTGATTTTTATTTCACACCCTTTCTTTTATAATATGTAATACTTTTGATAATGTGACATGAAATATTCAACATTAGCTATTTGTAAAAAGAAAAGGGGGGCATCATGTTAAATGATTTTTCTTTGCTGAATCAGCCACATTTTACATAAATGTTAATCATTTACCAGTGACTTGCTGTTATAAATGCTTACCTGATAGCACAGTGAAAACAATTTAACTTGCAGAATGTAAAGGAAAATAAACAGCACTGAGCTCCTAGGGCTGACATGGCTATGAGTGTTGTAATCCAAAAGAAAAAATCACAACAAAGGCTTTTGCTTCGTGCAGGCAAAAAAAGGGCTTTGTTCTCATCAGAAAAATCTTACTTGCAAGTAATTATTGGCAATGGGAGGAAATTTGATGTTAGGAAAACTGTACAGCTTCTGATTGTGAAGCCATGTGATTATTTCTGCTATGAAATATTAAGTGCCATAATTTTAATAAAGAAAAATGCAAACATATACTTTGGTCTGATGTGTCTTGGTTTTATAAACTAGATTGAATATACCTATTATTTCAGTCTTTCTGTTAGATAAGTTAATATATAGTCTCCTTTCAATTCGTTCTAAGCAATTGTACAAATATAAAAAGGAAAATATATGAATGCATTTTTCTTGTAATGACAGATGTTTACAGTTTTCTTAAAGAGATTTTGCTGMCTTTTTTTCAATAAATAGCATGTAAGCAAAACAAAAATCTTGGTATGACACGAAATAAATTAGTTCATTTTTTCCRTGTATTTTTTAAACAGATTGCTTTGTGGCTCATTGATTAAGTTTTAATTTAAATGTCTAAAATAATCAAGTAGCAGGATAGTGTGAAAGCAAATAACGGAAGAGTAACAGGAGAGCACTTTTCAGTTTTTAGGTGAGATTTTGGGGGAGGAAGATTTTAAGTGTGTAATAACATGTCTTGTAAGCAACTTACGTTGCCTTACAAATATTATTGTGACCCATTAAAATGGCTGCACAGAACTATTARGTTATTTTGTTAATTATATATATTGTCAGATGCTGACACTATGAGAAAGAAAATGGTCCCAGTCCTTAGGAAGCACATAATCTGAGTTAAGTTTAAATATTGAGCCAAGGTGAGCAAGAAGAATTGAATTATAAATTTAATACTTGTYTTAAGTGTTGTCTTAACTTGTTTCCTTTTGGCTCAGCTGGAATAATTGAAAAATASTGAATAACATAATTGTTCATAAGTTCTACCTGGAAGCTTAGAAAAGCAGTGTGTTATGATTCTTAGCAAGGGTCTATAGAAGTGARTATTAGCATGTGTGTTCCACAGAAGTATGTTTGACAAGGAATTCTGCACATTACCCAAGTTCATGTAAACCAAAAGGTCTTTTCAACCAGAGATACGTCCTCTTTGTAACAGAAATGTGTCTTCAAAAGCAGCTTCAGCAGTCCTGTCTCCTTGGATTATCATTGTGAGAGGTTTAGTCAGGGTAACTGGTACAGGAAACTGGTTGAGTTGTACATTTAGTAACTTGAATTTAAAGAATTGTGGAAGCCTCAAAAGTTTTCTTCTCAACAGTACCATTAAAACCTGTTCTAAGAAAGCGTTGTTCATTTGCTTCAGTGATGGGCAACGAGATGTGACTTTTCTTCAAAGGAAATAGTTTTTGTTTTTGTTTTTTTTTTTAATGTAACCAACTATTAAAAAAATGTTGTAAAGAAACACAGTTTTGCAAAACCTGTACACAAATAGTGACTGAATCCAGTTTGCATAAGAGAGCAAAGTGAAAAGTAGAATTAAAGTTACTGTGGTGATTAGAAAATTAAAGTTTGTTTAATAAGTTTGGTTTAGATTCAGTTGGTACTTGAGTTGCTTTAAAAAAAAAAGTTGTAATCTATTGTAAATACTCCAATTAAAGTRAAAGTTGTAGTACCAACTTTTGGATGCTGTATTGCTGGATCTGAACAGTTGAGAATGGCTGGATTGGTGTTGTGGAACATAGGCAGAAGTCAAAGACAATAGTATAAAAATAATGCTTCTTGTSACAGACAAATAGGATAAAAATAATTAAACATGAGAAAATGAAGGCAGATGTTCACACTTGATGAAAGCCTACTTTTTAGTCAGTTGGAGATTTTTGTCTTTTTTTTTTTTTTWACCACTTTTGCTGGGTTTATTTGGTTCAGTAGTTCTGGGTGATTAATTTAGTATCATTGTCATTTTTTTCTGCTTACTTTCACCTCCTACAAATGAAGACAAAGGAATTCCAGATGTCCAGTGAAGCCCAACTGTAAAGCATATTCTAAATGCTGGAAAATAGTTTTTTTTTTTAATTGTGATTATGATTTAGTATTCATGTTTTAAAATACTGAATATTTCACATTTTAAGAGTCCTTAGAAGATTAAAAAAAGTCAACATTTATTTAAGCTGTGTTTCATTTGAGCATGAAAGGGAGAAACACTTTTCAAAATGTATAAAGTTTATTCAACAGTTCAGTTTTCAAATAATTCTTGCAGTTTCCTTCTGCATAAAGCTATATAAAGGTAGACAAATATAAATACTAAAAGACTGTGAAATGGAAACAGGATTGTGTTTTGGCGCTTCCAATGCTTACTACCATTTTGATCTCTTTATTTTTCCATTGTATAGTAATCCCAACTATTAACAAGAACTGCTGTAAATTTTTCTTTTGGGGGGAGAAACATCTATGCAAATTATACAGTTCATTGTGCTGCATAGTATTTTTTTTYTTCCATTTTACTGACACTTTTCAAAATAAAGTAGAAAGTGCAAACTCTCATTTTCCTGTGCCATAATTTTCTGTTACTTTGTAATTATTTCTGTTTGCTTCAATGGAAACAATTTACAAGTATTAAAGACACATGGAAAGATGTCCAAATGGAGATATCAGAAATGATAATTTAAGTGATGTACAAACTACACTGAGATCAACAGCAATTTGGATGTTAGCATCAGCTGATTCCACTGCCATAATTTTAGCAATAGATTTTTCTCCACTCACCATAAATTAAAAAAATCCCCCCAAATATTCTTCAGTGATAAAGAAGTTGCCATCTATGCTTTTTAAAATCTAGTTATTGCCTTCATAGCTTAAGCAATGCAACTATGTGTTCAGTGTCAGTTTTGTAGCGTAGTGAAAATGAGAACTGAAGCTGAAAAAATGAAGAGGGGCAAATTGGCGCTGGATGGTGGCTTGGTCTGGAATGCAGGAGATCTGCTTAGTGTCCCACCTTAACACAGAATTCACCTGTGAATTCTGGTATGTCAAAAAGGATGATTGCCCTAGAAAGGCAGTAGTTATTGCAATGTCTAAGTGAGATGCCATAATGCTCAGTAGCGTTATTAGCCAGGGAACCGCACCATGATTTTCCCAGGTGAATACCACAGCTATGTAAATGTTAACTTCAGTTGGAGAGGTTCAACAGTAGTTGTTTCCAAATATCTAATAGTTTAGGGGTTAGGTTATTCCTGTGATATGTCTGAAACCTGGGTTCAAGCCCTCACTCTGTATTTAGTGGGAAATTTTAAAGTGTACCTTAAAATGTATAGCTTAAAATTCCATGTTTCCATTGCTTAGCAGAACAGGCAGACTGTGACTAATGTACTTACTTGCAGTATCTGGCTAAAATTTGGGGCTTAAACTAGATGAATGAGTAGTTTGATACCAAATGGAAGCGAGTAGATAYGTATCCTTGATATTAGAAACATATGTCTGATAATTTGGATGCCTTTGAGACTACTTAGTGGCTGAATTGTGTAAGGATTGAGGTTCCTGTCCTGCTGTCATATTAGACCTATGAAAGACTTACAGCCCTAGAGGTTGCTAGTAGTGATAATTTTTAGGTATCTGGCGCATTGATAGAATTTGCCATCCTTTGTGACAACGCATAGGCTTTCTGTATGGTGAATGGCTGCTTGGAATTTGGTCTGCAACAGCTTGCACATGGAACTGAAACCACCAAAGCTGCCTGTTACAGAAATCTTCCTTCAGTATTTCTTTAAAGCCTGTCTCAGTTGAAGGCTTAATTGCATTCTTTAGCAGTAGAGTGATGCACTGCTCTCTTTCGGGCTAATAGCCCTGGACTCGCTCCTGAAAGTAGATGTCTAAGCCCAGGAAGGGGGAATTTCAGAAATGAAAGATGTGTTACATCCTACTTACCCTTTAGGCAATGTGTTAGCATTAGAGCACTCTCCAAATAACAAAGGGACCTTAACTCACTTGCCTCCTTTGCCTGAAGGGTCCCAAAATCTCAGCTCTCACACATGTGACTTACCCCTTCCTATTGAAGCTCTTCTCCTTTGGATTAATTGCTGAAGGCTCCACCCTGCTAATGAAGGGTAGTTTCAGTATCATACATTAACACTGTTGGATAAAATACAAAGGCAAGTCCTTGAGGCAGGAACTACCSGGGACTTTACCACAATAGCAGCAGATACTGTTAACTGGGAGCTCTTTCCCTACTCAGTCTCTTGTAGGTATTTGGGATCTTGACTGAGCGTTGGTTTCTTTGTTTTGTCCACTAGAGCCAAAGTAGCGAGTTTAATAAATGATACAGTCTTGGCCATTCTTTTCTTTTGTTCTGATGCTACTGCGTTAAGAATGAATATTTTTTCCCCTAAAAGAGGGACACACTGATTTAATAATAATTAATGTTTAAGCTTTTATTGTAAAAAAGACACCAAGGCACTATGTGACTGCAGCTCCTAACTAGGTAATAGTATCATCAAATATATACAAAATAGCATCAAGGGGATTAAAAACCCATGATGTTTAAGCAACAGGTTATTAATTACAAATCCTGCTATCCAAAGGTGTGCAAACAATTTATTTGTGATTTCAGTGCAACACTGTACAGGGAAATGGGTCTGCAGTCATGTTTCTCTACAAGGTCAATAAATGGTTTGTCAGCTCTGGTGAGCATTTACTCTATATCCGAAGTCCTAATGTAAAAAATAACAAGTACTTTTACTCTCTGTTTTTGTGATGGGGTCCCACTTTGATGGGATCAGAAAGAGCAGTCAACAGCTGCAGATGGAAGTGAYACAGTCCTCTTAATCCAATCTGCAGACAACAAGAAAGGATTTTTTTTTCTCCCACAGCCCATACAGTTCCTTGTATCAGACAAGCTGGAGCTACATTAGAGATTTTCCTTTTACTAGTCCAACTGGCAGAGCAAATAGCCTTGTTGAATTAGCATATCCTAAAATATAAAAGGGTTTAAATGAGTATGATGGTACAGGCAGCACAATAAACTATTGCTATTATAAAATATACTAACACATTTCTGTACAGTTAACAGCTTTGAAGACACAGGAAGGTATAAATTAGTAACTTCTGGAGCTTTTTCTGTTAGTCTATTTTTATGTGACTCTCAGTAATAGGCAAATCAACATTTAAGTTGCCAAATTAAAACAGAAAACTCAAAAAGTCAGAAAACTAACACATTTTGCACAGAACTCATACAAACACATTTTCTTTCATATTTTGTGTTATTGCAAGAACAAAATTGCATAGACCATTTGCTGGCACTTTCTGAGTTCCCCAAATAATGCTTTATCTTATCAAATAGTTCAAGTACTTCCTTCGAAATGAATTTCACCTACTAACGCAGTAAGTGTTTACATGTAGTGAGAGAAAAACACATGGAGATCAAAAATATTAACAGTAACATAATCATTTGACTGAACAATAGTTCAGTGTTCTTTTTATTTTTTCTTATGTTCTCTGTATGGCTGATTTCAAAACTGCCAGAACGTTTCATTTGATTCAAGTCATTTTTCTGAAGCTAAGATGTCATTTGTGCTCTTCTGGTTCTCCTTTCACCCTGTAGTCCAGGTTTCTAGATACATATCTGCTTCCTAAACTGAAGTGCTTTGTTTTTTAAATTTCCTCTTTCAGTAATGCTCTGTTAGCAATAATATAAAACTCAGAATAGCAAGGGAATATGTGGCATTTTCTGGTGCTTTATTGACAGACACGGCTGTATTCTTGGCAAGTGGAGCCCACGCCAGCCACTGACAGGTAGAGCTTTCCATCTGGACAAACGCAGATCTCGTAGAGCCCCTGAGAAGTACCAGATCCGCCTCTTGTACCCTCCGGCAATTTAGGCAATCGCACGGTTTCAGCATCAAGCAAAAGCTGCATGGGAGAAAGCAGGACAAATGGGTTTGCTAGAGATAATAATACAATAAAGTGTTCCAGAGAACGACTGCACTATATCTAGACAGTGGTTTAAGAACAGCCTTCTGCCCAGGCCGTTCATATACAAAACTGCTCTAAGGCTCTTCAGGTGAGTGCTGGAGCACGGGCAGGGATGAACTCCTGCCCTGCCCTTGGCACGGGCACAGCTGTGGCACGGCTGCCGTCGCRCGGGCAGGTCTGCCCAGCCTGCCTGCTATAGCCTTGCGGCTCCCGCGGTGGATTAACGACGGACACGGCCGGCTGAACTCACACTGCCTTCAGTACGCCAGAGCGGGTCAATAGCCTGCTGCATTTCTAGTGCTGCTGCTGCTAGGGCAGCTCTTACTTGGTAGAGCTTCACTCTGCTATCTAGAAACCTAAATATTTTTGAGATTCTTGGCTGAATCTTTYACCTGTGGTCCAAGAATCCCTCTGGAGTGACTCAGGATTAGTGTTAGCCATGGAGCTGAGCAGCATCAGAGTCTTATTTAAAAACATTTCTCTAAGCTATAGGGACATTAGATCAATTGATACTGTTATTTAATCTGACCTATAAATAAATGTTTTACTACTGGCACCATTAATTTTAATACTTTGTTTCCTAAAATCTGAAGGATTGAATGAGTAGAACTTTTAAAAAGACATAATGTTCTGAGACATAATCAGCTAGCAAGATCAACCACAGTCATGGAAACCGGAGTGCTTGTACTCACCACACCATCACTGCTGTGTAGTTTGATATCCATCTGGGAAAGAGCTTCAATATTCCCAGCTTGTGCTTTGATATTAATTCCTCTTGGTGCGTCCATGCTCAAAGATCGAGTTGGTGATTCCAGTCTGAAAGCAGAAACAGCGAATCTGTTCTGAGTAGCACGTTCTCAAATATTCCTTTATTTTGAATTACAAGTAAATGTTGAACAATCAAATATTTGAAAGCTATTACTTGAAGTCATGTGAATGTAGCCTCCTTTTTCTTCAGAGAGACTTGAAAAAACAGGCAACTATTTAAACACTAGTGTATCCCAAATTAGAACAAAAAAAGATGAATTCAAGATCCAGTACAGACATGAAGTATACATAAATACAAACCCTCTGAAATTACGTGAGAGATTTCTTTCAGTGTAACTGTATTTTTTTTTTTTTGAGAGAGAATTCAGTTTTAGATCTTTAGTTCAAATTTGTTTACCTTTGTGACATAACAGAGTATTGAAATTAATATWCTGAGTGTAACCTGGAAAGCTTTTAATCAACAGGACTTTTGCCTCTACTGTCAGTTGGGCCAAAATTTCACTCAGTGCATATGTGCAGTTTAACTAGATGGGCATTTAAGATCTACAAAGCCAAAAGCTTGGTGTGAAATACAAACTATGCAATACAAAGGAAAGCTGCAAACCCTACAGTGCCACAAGATGGCAGGAAGGGACTGTATTAGCTGAATAATCACTGCATTGGGCCAGCTTTGCAGGATTAATGGATTTTTATTTTCCCGAAAGATAAGGTCCTATTTCTTCAGACTTTTGGCATCATTCCCACAATAAACAGCAAGGATAAAAATCAGGGGAAAGAAAGAAAAACTGCAAACTCAGCAACAAGCTGGTCATTAAATTGCTTCCTCGGCTGGAGGCACTGGCAGCTCCACGGTATCAGACTTTTTGCATGTTAGCTTTTGTTTCTGAATATTGTCTCACCCTTGTTGATGACACCAGCCTGTATTTTTCATTATCAGCCACCATTAATCAGGCTATTTCCCTTCCCCCCATTTGTGCTATATATTCTTTTTTTTTTTCTCCTAGAGAAAATGAATCAAAGGATTTTGTGGTTTTTTTAACAATTATTTAATCCTCAGTGCTTAAATACAGAAGTATGTATGAGTTCTTTTTCATGCTGACACGTGTTGGTTTTGCACTGGCACATATGCATTTTTTCAAACAAATTACTTCATTTGAAATGATTTTTGAAAGAGCTCAGGCYTTCCTGAGCCTACTAAAGTGATTGTCTCACAGGAGAGGGAACCTGGACAGCTCTCTGATTCCACCTATTGGAGCTAACAGCATGGGACAAGAAAGCAGGAGAGGAGGAAAGCAGGGTTCAGGGGAAATTTTAGTTTCTCTTGAGTTATGGGAACATTACAGTGCTCTCAGTTTACTTTGCAGCCATGTTACCTTTCCTATTCTGCACATCTGCTGTACAAATGTAGCAYAACACAGGCTACATCTATAATACAGATCTTGGTCACACTTCCCAGTTCCCTGGTCTGCACCTGCGCACCCACCATAACTCAGCATCACTGGACACAAGACCCAGGCAGGCACCAGCTTTCCCCATCCTCTGTGTTGTAGCATCCACCTTCTGGAAATCAAGTGTGTGTGTGTGTGTGTGTGTGTGTGTGTGTGTGCGCGCGCGCACACGTGAGTGCACGCTCCCGGCAGATGCCATGTGCTCCATCACGTGTGCTGAGCAGCTGCCCATCTGGACGAGAGGAGGACTATGGCCCAAGAAGGTCCTCCCATAGTAAGTCTAGGTGCTGCCTGCTGATCACATGCTAGAGGAATGAGAGGTTTTCACACACAGTCCTGATGTAGCTGGCAGCTGGATTTCATTTACTCAAATTGCTTCAATTCTTTTTTTGAAGTTAATGTATTACAAGTGGAATTTAAAAGTCAGTTTGTGCTTGCATAAAACTTCAGCTATATCTAAAGAGGTCTGAAGAAGAAAAAGCTAAATCTAGCTGATAACCTAACAGAGGATAATTTGATTCTACCACACCTAAGATGGTGATAAGTGAGCGCAATCACTGACACTTCATTTTATATCCCAAGAGCTGAAAGTCGGGCCATATTTACTGATCACTGCTGCTCCAAGAAAGCAGAAGCATCTACGTGCTGCTCCCCTGACAATCCTGGTTTAGTCACCTTCAATTAGTTTAATCTCCAGAATGATAATTTAAATTCTTAACAGTGGATAGCAGTATCGTGGTTGCAATTTGGGGCCGTATCCATGAGCAGAATTCATCCCACTGTCTGATCCCACCATTTCAGGGCTCTGAGATTGCACACACCTCTACCATAATCATGGGTACGAGCACTAGGTTGTTCTGCATCAGACTTCTAATGTTACTATTAGCAAGCTTTATTAAGCAATATTCCTGATTTAGCGATCTTTATATTATGTTTTTGCCTAAGATCCTTATATTTAACTTATACTTTTATGAAAAGTAAACTCAGTTTTTCACTGCATGATAAACATGGGAAATCTAAATTTCATGGGATTAGTTTTAGAGATGCACATTTGTATACAATACACAATGAAAAATTAAAGTTTGTATTTTGAAAAAAAATTAATATAGTCTCATAAATTACTGTCATTGTAATTGTATATAACAGGAATACAACTGTTTCACTAGTTTGTTTTAGGGAAAAGCTATAAACATTGAAATAGATTGTGTTTTTTAAAAAAGTAATTCACATATATGAATAATGTATATGTAAGTATACATTTTTCTGTTTAAGATCTGTTGAGTATTAGAAGAAAGCAGACTAGGACAGATTTCTGAAGAGCATATCAGAATTTGGAGTCTGAAAAGCAATCAAACACCAGAGATATTTTCTACTTTCTACTAAAATCAATGCTGACAAGAAGCGTAAAAATTCCTGAATCACTTACAGATTTATGATCCGATTGATATAATTTAAATTACATGGTAGAATTACATTTGCTATATTAATCACAATTCTAAGTTTCTGCTGTTTATACAGCTCCTTTTTCTAGATTAATTAAGGGCTGATTTACTTAAACAAGCCATTGGAGCTTCCTGGTAATGGAAACTACATTGGAGCTTAAGCAGTGTTTTTAAAGCTGTCTGGAACTATTATGCATGAGATATTAGCAAAGCAAATTCAATAAAAATAATGATATTTTTCTTCATAAAGTTTTAAAATGTTCAATGTCTCAAATGCAGACCTAAAAAAGGGGGAACGGGCTCCTACTGTGGAAATTATGTGATTGAACTGAACTGTGATTTTGAATATGCCACCTCAGTCCCCACTTGGTACAGAAGACATGTGACTCCCTCAGTCCCTTAGATTTTGATCTTATAATCACCTTTATTCCTTACTGAGCCTGGCCTAGGAGCACCTCCAGGTTGTCACTGCAGTGGGTTTTGATCCTTCCTGTAAGCTTAAGGCCTGAGGACTGCAGAACTGCCCTACCAGAAGACCTGACCCATGGGGACACCTGTATGAACTCCGAATGTGTCAGAAAGATATGGACAGGGCACTGCAATTGTTATCTGTGGTGGTATTTTAAAAAGACTAATAAGGAAAAAAGGGCCTTATTATCAGCGACCAGTGGATCGAGTTAAAGCAGACGACGAGAGGAAGTGGCTCTGCACTCCTACGCRCTTGGTTATTCAGGAAGCAGAGGCACTTCTGTGTGCAGGTAATAACTGACGAAAGTTTCAAGATCCATTCTCTAGGCAATACAAGGGGGAAGAGAGTAGACCTAACTGGGCAAAAAGGTGATGCACAGCTCTCAAAAGTTTTGGCAAAACAAGGATTCAGTCAGCTTGCAAACGCTGGAGGGTGTGTGGGCAATCAGACCACTGAAGTTGATTGACTCAGTGTTTTTGTGCTTTGGGTAATGCTTGCCTGAATTCAGGTTGTAGAATGATGAGGGAAAATATTGTTACCAGTGACTTTATCTATTTTTTAAATTATAGACATATGCATTTAATTGAAGAGAATGGACTGAGGATCTTTATCACCTGAAGGATTTAGTCTGTGTAATGGGCTGTCCTCAAACGGGGCATCTGTGACAGCCTGTATCTCACCAGGGAAGATAGAATAGGAGCTTCTAGGTACTGTGGTAGCTACCAAAAAAGCAGTGTTGTGCAAAAGCAATTCATCTGTAGGGTACAACATTGATGTCAAGGATTTGACATCCACATTATGTGTGTTTTGGGGACTGTTCTAGGTAGGTATTGTCTGGCCCCATAGACTGAACACCCAGAAAAGTAGGAGCACATTAGGTGCACTCCAAGAGAACACAGCTTTTACTCTAATTTAATCCAAAAGCCATGCAGCTTATGCACTCCAGGACAGTTTCACAAGGAGAACCAAGGTGTAGGGAGTGCAGGCAGTTGGGATATTTCTCTTAAAAACACGTTCCTAAATGAAATTAAAATACTGATGTAGACACACCTGCAGAACATGAAGCAATGGCAACCACACCTAGGGTCACTTGCAGAGTAGAACTTTTCCCTTGCTTTCCTTCCCGACTTGCCATACAGTGATCCCTGAAGCCGTCTGGAGGTTTGTCGGCAAAGTGAAGGGACACTGCACAGTACTGAGGGTCGAGTAAGCAGTCTCTACTGAACAGGACAATATATTTCATACCTCTGTCACCTGCTGGATATTGGTCCTCCAGCTGTCCATAGCAACTAAAGCAACTGGAAGATAAGATTTTAATCTTTGTCTTTTTACTCGCTGGTAAAATAGTTCTCGAAGTCCACTATACTGCTTTGTCTGGCTGTAAAAGTGATGCTTGTTTGGTGCTGGGATGAGCAGAATAATTTAAGAAGGACTGTGTGAAAGTCTTCTGAGGCAGTCTGGACAGCACTCAGGCTCTGGGTCTGAAATGGGCTCAACATCTTACAGGGCTGATTTCTTACCTTTCCGATAAGCAAGCTTCTAGCTCATGGAGATGACCAATGACCAGAAATTGCTCAGCTGGCTGTGTGCAGTGAAGATATTAAGGGGTGACAACCTGCTGTGGTTGTGGTAAAGGAACAGCTGATAGTTTTTGAGTATGCTGCAGGAATATCTATCTCCTGCTCCGGCAGGAGAGGGAAAGACTCTTTGTCGATCTTTTAGGGACCACAGGGTGCTAGGTAGAGCTGGCTTTAGTACCGGAGAAACAGTGCCACCACCTCCTGGAGCCCTGCAGCCCCTCACACTGCAATGTGGGTTGCTTGTCTCAGGCTTGGACAGAGGAACTAGTTTGCTATTGTGGATTTGGGGAAAAGTTTACCCCTTTCTTTCAACCATTTTTTGTTCTTTCCATTTTATTAGCCAACATCTTAAAGAAAGACTCAGGAAGGTCTGAGAGCGAAAGCTGAGTGACAGCTCTTAAACATTTAAGTTCAAGCTGGAGAGACAAGAAGGAGGGACCTTAAGGAATCTGAGTTAAATACTTGCATATAAGGAGCCTTCTGGTGCAAACATCCTCAGGTTTCTTATATCTCACTTCTGCAGATACGCACGTTAGGAAAAGGGAGGGGGGCATTGCCCTTACTCTTCCTTTTACAGTCCTTATTGCAAAGAATATAGCTTGATTTCCCTTTTCTGAGTATAGTACAAAATCGTATCATTGCCGTGAAGGAAATCTTGACCAGCAGGCAGGGAGCTGAGTTGGAACAGACTCACTCTACAACCCAGTGGCTGAAGCTGGGCCACTTTGCACGGAAATAAAATAGATCACAGAATCGATAAGGTTGCAAGGGACTTCTGGAGATCATCTAGTCCACCCTAGGCACTCTAGGCAGGGTCACCTAGAGCAGGTTGCACAGGACCCTGTCCAGATGGCTTTTGAATATCTCCAGGGAAGGAAATTTCACAACCTCTCTGGGCAACCTGCTTCAGTGTTCTGTCACCCTCACAGGAAGTAAGTTTTTTCTTATGTTCAATCAAAACTTCCTGTGTTTCAGTTTGTGCCCGTTGCCTCTCATCCTGCCATTGGGCACCACTGAAAAGAGTCTGGAAAAACTCTAATAGCTCGCGCAGAATGTCAAAAAAAGTACAAAAAACTAACAACTTATTAAATCTGCTTCCCCAATCAGTTTCTACACAGTAAAGAAAACACAGAAGTTACTTAGTCAAACCTGGGAACAAAATCCTGAATTGAACATAAAACCTGTCAATCTTTCAGATGTTGGCTGAGATATTTTATTTCTAAAATGCCCCATTTTGCATCACACTTATTGAATTTCTCATTTATATTTAAAGGGGGAAATAGTTGCTTCCTGCTTGGATGCTGCAGTCTTTCGTCTTTGTTCCATTCATTTTGATACTCTGAGCTTTACTGAGCTAAATTAGATGAACTATAATGGAAAAAAAAATTACTGAAAAACAGCATCCATTTTTACTGTGTCAAGTCCATTAGTTGGTCAATGGTTAAATTACATCACCCCAATTTTTGTAGTTTATTTCAAAGAAACCATTTTCCAGGGGTTATTCCTCCTGAGATTTGCCTGCATCAGGACACACATTTTGTTTCAATAAGACTAACATAAGTATAGAGAGCTCCTTTACACTGAATCCCATGTTAGGCTATTATTGTCTAAATTGAGATTGCTTTTGTATTCACAATATATTCAGCATTTTCCAAACCACAACTGGGAACTCATCCCTATCCCCAAAACATTAGAGTCACAGTAAAATATTTCATTTTTATTTCCCTCAAAAAGAGGGAAATGTTCAAAGAGATTTAAGTATACAAGGAGAAAAAATACTAACTTTGGGGGGGGGGATAGAATGATGTCTTGAAATTGCAAGGAAACAAATGCAAAAGTGTATTTTAAATGAATCAAAGCAAAATGACAATTATTTAAAATAAACAAGATCTTTTYTGCAGTTCCTTCAAAATAAAATTCACAAGGAAAGTTATAATAGTACTAAAATGTGGCTTAATATTAAAATGGTACTTTCCTCTTAAATATACCAAATACACCTCTCCAAAATAATTTTACTGTGGAAGCAATAACAAAGAAAATGACCAGCATCTTGTGAAAATATAGAAGTGTATTTTGCTAATGTCATAAGAAAGTGAATAGGATCCAGTTTAATTCAGAATAACATWCTACGGGGGTGTCTGTTCAGAGGTGTGTACTCACATACATAGGAACTGTGTTAAAGAAAAATGATCTGGCAGCTGTATAAAGGAACTCCTCTTTTAGTAAATCTGCAACACTTTTTTAAATCTTCAGCTGCACTGTTGTAATTGAGAGACTATAAAATATGGAGCAATTTGTTATAACTTGTTTCTGAAAACTCACTTTTTTCTTGAAGTCAAGTCTTTTCTTCTTAATGCTTAAATGCATTAATGGAAATGTCATTTTGGAAGGTCTAACCTTTTGTATCCAACCACCTGACAAAGTCTCAAACTGTACTGGKCTTTGCTGTCAGTTCATAACATCTCTAACCTCTAAAAAATAGAAAGAAATGCACATTAAAAGCCACTGAAACTTCCAAAATACTCCAACAGCATCAGAGCTATTTTGAAAGACTCTCACGGGAATGCAGCAGGCACTGCTCTTTCTGATAGTCTTCTTTCTTGGGACAAYCACGTTCTTGCCACTGAGCAGGGAGGCTGAACTAGATGATCTCCAGAGGTCCCTTCCGACCTTACTGATTCTATGATTCTATGATTCCATATATGTATATACACTGAGAGACCTCATGGCTGAAGTGCTGGCACTTGTCACAAAAGGGCTATTAACAGCCAAACAAAACAATGGACTTTTCCATGKCATATATAACATTACTGCAGAGCTGATCCTTAATTTTTTAAAATAAAATAACACTAAATCAACTATTTTTGTCTGATATCAACAAATTATAAAAGTGTTTATATTAGAGTATGGTTGCTGAGCTTAAAATGTATCTTCTCAAATCTATAATGAATTCTGTATGATGAGGGAAATACATACCTTTTTAAAAGCATTTGTTATCTTTATAGCTAGATTTTCTGGAGCATACAAAGACATTACTAGATTCTCCTTTCGAGATGTCTGTGGTGGTAAGGGCTAGGAGCATTCATAATTCAGCCACTTCAGGGTTGAATTCTCAGTCCAGGAGGGGAAAAAAAATGTCCCTTGTGCCACTTCAATATTTCCCTTTCTGCCAAGTGTCAGGAAGGTGCSGTCATGCATGACACAGCTGGGCTTGTTCTGCTCGGCTGGAATGAAGGCGAGACACAGTGAAATAACAAAATCCCACTGGTATCAATGGGGTGAATATTTCATGATGGGCCACTTGATAGTCCAAAAATTTACRTCACAAATAGTCACTGAACTCCATTAAGTATAATTCACCTACTGGAAATGAATTTTCTATAGTTAAGATGATCTTGTAATGACTTTATAGAGTCTYGAGCTGCATTCAAGATATTCTCTGTTTTTCTGCATGTTTCCATTTACTATGTCTTTGCAAAACTATACATTTCCTTGGGAAAAGATCCATGATGTTGCTAAGAATGAAGCGTTATCTAACTTTGCAAGCTGTTGGAGTGTTGCTTGAATTTTTTAGAAGATCCATCATGTGTTAAAATGCATGTAGTGAAGTCTTTGATTACATCATCATTTTACAGTGAAAGGAAGCAAATACATCCTTTTTACTGTATTGAGTTGATTGCTAATAATATTTTTAAAATATTATTGCTTGTTGAAGTTATTCATGCTCAGTTTCATCATAAAATCAGAGAAAATTCACTGAGCGGGTTTTAYGAGATGGGAAACGGGGATAGGAAAGAGGCTGGGGTAGGGTCATAAGTTTCATGGGCCACGAGAGAGTATTTCCTTCCGAGCCTGGAAGAGACTCTCTATTCCATTGCTRACAGAAAACAGTTGTGACAACAAATCGTGAAGTGTTTCACAAGTGTTTCTCAAGTAATACAGGACAAGGCTTATCTACAGCACTACATACAACTATGATTGCGTGTACTCAGTAAGGGTTGATTCAAGCCAGAATGGTACAGAAGAGGGCGGATACCACGGCCAAGGGAATGGAGAACCTATCATCTCATGACAACAGATCAAAGAACTTTGCTTACCATCCCACCAAAGCACACACGAAGACGGGATAGAACTGCTCGCTACTGATACAACACAGGGTAAGTTACAAAGACGGACAAGAGCTATTAAAGATAAATAATAATAATGTGACATAACCCCTAAATTATCTGTTGCTGGAATAAAATAGGATAGAAATTAGAAAAAGAAAGAGGTTCTGGAAGAACTATCATATGGATTAATGTAGGCAAATCACCTCGTTATTTTTTAAACTGAGTTTTGAAAAGTACTTGACTGAGATCTTGATGTATGCCTAACTGTTGCTTCATACATAGGGCAAAACCTGGCAGCCCTTCCAGGGTCTAGGTAAGAAGGGAACATCAAAGTGTGCAGCTCTCCTCCTCCCACTCCCCACTTCCACGCAGGAGCTGTGGTGGGCTCCAGCTGAATGCTAGTCAGGGTGAGCACTGGCCCAGGCCTCAGGGTATTCTTGGTGAACAGCAATATGTAGATAGGTGAAAATGCATTCTGCGATCTCTGGGACATGCTGAAGTGCAAAAGACACACCACATAAAATAGAATCCAGTTTGGTTTTTGGTATTTTCTAAATCTGATTAAAATGTTTTCATTATATGAAACTTTTGTTTTATTCATGTGTTGGTGAGTRAAATCTAAGTTTTCCAAAGCGGTCATAATAGCCAAATCCTCTAGAAGGAAGAAACTGTACAAGAATCAGTCYATATGAGAAAAGAAAGCTAACCCCAACATGATACATAAATTATTTTTAAAAATTTGATAAACAGAAAGGCCTATAATTTCATTTTATATTAGCATGTTTGACAAATTCCTTGTCAAACTCAAGATTATTCCCTTGCCAAGATGCCACTTCATTTTTTTTTCCCCAGTGGGATTTGGTTTTTTTTATTTTTTTCAATTGAATTAGTTCTAGTAAACTTAGACTCGTTCTAAGAGAGGGTCATTGAGACCATCATTGCGGAGAACATGTGAGAGGAGGGAGGAGGAACCTGTAGCATAGTGACAGAGCTGCTGTCATTCAGGYAAGATATTATTTTGCTCACTCTTTACTGACTGTACAGATGGAAGTCCAAAATTCCATAATATCTTTAAGAAGGATTAGAAAGACATTCTTCATAGTGAATAGCAGGATTTCAGTCCYCATAAATAAATAAAATTCTTATATCCAAATCTGAGTTACACTTGCATTTAGTACAAATTCCCTTTCTTATGTGCTTTCCTTTGGAAAGTCTTTCAGAATTCTAGAATTGTGAATAATATATAATTCTGAATAAATACATATTTTTGCATGCAATGCTATTTAATCATGTCATACAAACACRCAGATGTAAAAAATGAAATAAAGCCTAGCAACATGCCAGAATCTGTGCTAGACATCCGTCAATGCCATTCCTGCATTGAAGAATTTTAGCCTAGATTTAACCCTATAATAACACAGCTGACTGGATACATCTGTCATCCTCATGTTTACAACACAGARGATAAGTCTATGATACAGTGTAGTGTATCACAGGGATAGATGAGCCGGAGGTGGCTCGTGCAGGAAACATTCTCCACTGACTGTACAGACAGCTTGGAGTGAGARCACCTACATCAAAACATCTAAAGTTTTCAGAGATTAAACTTCACCCCAGAAAGATGTTTTCATCTTAACTTCTCCATATTTCAACAGTAAGTGCCTCACATGCCAAGGAACAGGGTGGTGAATAAYGGATTTTAGTGTTGACAGAAGAAAGGATGGTCCCTAGAGATGTGTGAAAATGAAAGGCAAATAGGAAAAAAGGCATAATGCTATGCAGCACCTGCTTCTTTCCCCTGAACRTCTACAACACTACCAGTTTTATCATTTTATGAAACTAGATAAACCAGAGCTGACAGTGGTAAAGCCAGACAATCAAGGGCTTGTATAAGATGGTCTAAGGGCAATACCAAATACTTACTTTGCACCAATGTGAAATTTGTAAAGCTGAGTCCAAAGAGATGATAAAAGAAAATAACACAGTAAAACCCCCAAACTCATTCTACAGCAACCCYCTAATCATAGGTTAAACTTAAGAGTTTAACAAGAGCTTTGTTCCTGTCTAAGCATGAGCATAGTCCAAAATATTGCCTAAATTATCCTGGAGTTGCATCAGATGACATTTAAAACATCATTTTCATGCTTTATCCATGGATAAATGTCCATTTATCCATGAACAAAAACTGATTTTTATTCAGTGATTGTCTAACACGCACAAAAAAAAAGAGTCTAAGGATCAATCACTGCAACCTACGACCACTCTCTACCAGCTCTTACTGATAGACTATGTCCATAGTTAAATTTATACCCTTATTCACTTTATCCATTTATCTACATTTAACAAATTCATCTGTGGACTCTTTACAGTCTTTTTATCCYTAAAGGCTCTGATATGGTGTCAAGCTTCTTTTACTTGCTCTCCTGCTGAATCAAGGTGCCTAATTAATTTTTACATTTTACATTTTACAGATCAGAGCTGAAGGACCTGAGAAGCCAGATTRAACTGTGTTCCTCTAATGACTTTATTAAGAACAATGTGGAAAGCACAAACAATACAAAATTCTTTCACCTTCTCTGGAACAACTGCAGAAAATAATAATTATACATGTAAATACAAGCATGCGAGACTGAGGCACAGTGATTATGACTGGATGAAAACCAAGTCTGAATTTGATGCAGAAGATATACAGAAATTTTTGAAGAAAAGAGATTCAGAAAATTGATAATAAATTTGAATACAGTCTTAATGCTTTCAGTGCTATCAAAGTCTTTAGTGAGTACAGGAGAACTGTGAGAGACACTGATTTTAGGCAGATAGAAYGGAATCATCTAATTCCTGAAAAGACAGAGCTGCAGCAGGGTCAGGACCTCCAAGCTCACTATCACCTAAGGATGACTCATTACTTTGTGCCTGATATCAGACAAGAACCAGTAACTGGCAGCATTTGCTAATCCTCGTTACAAGGTTATATAAACTATGATTAACAATTTATATGAATTTATGGAATATAAGGTTATATGTGGAAAAAACTCTGTCCTGGGATTTGAACATTTCCTAGCATTGTGGGTGGCCTTGTGTCTCGTAATGAATTTCTACTGCTTTAGAGCTTAACCATACATGGAATTGTCACTAAGCAGGGTTCCTCTGAACAAATGTAGTTGCCTATCGTGAGAAGTACAGATGATCCCCCTAAACACTCCTCACAGTGAATGGAGAGAAATAGGCACTGTGAAGGCACAATTTATCCCATCTATTTTAGATGGATTTTAGATCAGGCTAAAACACATCATACCCTAACAGTATCTGTTACTTTCCACAAAAARGATTTGATGAGAGATGATGATCTGGTGCAAATCTGATTGCAGATGTCTAAATGAGGTGAGATCAGCTCCACCTTAACTACCTGCCTGAGCAGCTGTGAACGCAGGCAGTGCTCCAGGGACATTAGCCTTTCTGAAGAAGGCATCTGCGCAGCATCTTGTGGGAGGATCCCTTCCCCTTGAATGAATCTTGAAGGAGGGTTTGTGCTCTAAGAGAAGGGAGTTTTGAAACTGGGTGAGCTGCTAAGATACATCTTTTTATACTGGGCACAGAGCTTCTTTATGTCTGGACTCTGTTGTGTGAATGTGGCTTGAATATGCAAGAACTGAAATACAACCAGAATTAGGTGCTGAATTATCAGCTGCATAACTCACAATGAGGAAAACATTTAGAATCAGCCAAAGAGGTAGGAAGATGCAGATTTTGGTTTTGTTGTTAGTTTATCTTGTCTTAAGGGACCAAGGGACTTGTACAGCATAAGCACAGCAGACACCAACACTGCTTGTGGCTTTGGGGTGATCTGTGTATGCAAACACAATTGCAAAGACAGATTTTTAATAACAGATGTTTTCAGTTTCCAGGTTTTGGTTGACAGGATTTATTTTATGATGTAAGCAGTATTTACAAAAAAAAAAAAAAAAAAAAAAAGTTCTAGGACAAATGCATTTACATGTTTTCTTGAAAAGAGAATAAAACTGCCCAGTTTTAATGATACTTTCAAAAGACTATGAAAATAATTTAGAACAACCTCTATAACCTACTCAAAAACATGGCACGTGTGATTATTACAGCTTGGTTATTTGTTTACTACTGCTCCATCCATCTTAAATGCTGGGGGATTTTTGCCTATTTCTCCACCATCACTCAAAGAAGAGATGTTGAAAGGATGAAGACTGAAGATCAGAACTGAGATATGACTAAAATAGAACCTTYAGCTTCTCTCAAGACTGACAGTTGTGGTAAAGAGTGGTAAGCAGAGCTAATTCAAAAGAGGTCTCTGGGATGACCTCAATTTTATAATGTACTGGCTCTCAAGGTAATTAAAAAAGACAAAGGTTCCAGTGAATGTGATTGAATCTGGCACATCACAGATGTTTTCAGCATAGCTCTCTTTTTCACATGACTTTAAGTATCCTATACAACAACTTACAGTATTATAAAACTTTACTTTCATACAATGACACTATTTACATCACTGCTCTAAAAGTCTGGTTAGTTACCTAGAAACCCAGAATAATCTTTTTTTTTTTTTTTTTACTACTCCTCGGAAGCAGAAGGAAGGACTCGGAAGGACTGTTCACATGCACTATTCACAATATTCTCTTGTTCCGCAAGTAGCCGTGAGCAGAAGCTCTCCAGYGAGGAGGCCTTAAGCGACAGGCAGGTCAGACCCACCCCAACTTGCAAGTCATTAATATAGTGGGTGAGTGTGCCGTACTCTCTTCACCCTCACTCACTCCAGTTTCCTCCCAACTGGAGTGTCTCAGTCCCACTCACAGGCTGAGGYGGAGGGGAAGGAACCTGAGCAGGGAATGTGCACGTGGCCAATATATCAAGAAATACTGCTTTTCTAAAATACATCCCTTGCTTCTTTGAGTATCTGTCCATCCTTATAGTGAGTGAGTCCTGTTTCGACTCCTCCTCACTAATTCCCTTAATATACCTGCAGACAGGTATGCACGTGAAAAAGAATTTAAAGACTGCTCTACCAAATTCAGTATYACCCCTTAGCTCAGTGAAAGCACAACCACAAAGTTACAAATAAAGCTCCAGGTGGTCACCTCCAAGGTGTCTCTAACTRAGACAATCATTAATGAAGAATTCACTGTAGCTTGCACTCTGGTGGAATATGCTGTAATCACTGATGACAAATYAATTTTAGCAATTTTGCAGAATAGTCTGTCATTGTCAGGTATCTAGTTTATTAGTGTAGGTGCAGAAATCATTATACCTTTGGCCTTTGCACTGGTGACAAAAGCAGTCATGGAAAACTTGTAAATGGCTTCGTCCCGTGCAAGCAGCAGAAACAAGTCCTTTGGATTTTTAATGTGTTAAGTGACACCTCTGAAGAATTGAGGCTTTAGGAAGAACATAAGYCACATGTTTGACTAACTTAGGTGAAAGTCAATTGCAACAGTGGGCAGAAACTTAGCATGTACTCTCAGGGAAATCTCTTCCGGCAAGAAGGCAACTAACAGCAGTGCATGGATTTCCTCTACTCCTGCTACTGAAGTATTACCGGTTTCAGAGGCTGGAAGTCCTCTGAAACATGTTGTAGGTGCTCAGAAGAGCAGCTGTGACTGCCAACACGTGTGTGGAAACAGCCTTATTTATGAGACCAGAGACTCTGTCCCCATGTTCACCRAATGTTCTTCCTAGTTACGAGGGAAGCATCTGTGGGAGCAGGACAGAATCCCTCTGCAAACTTARAATTATAGAAGGGGGATAATCTCATCGATAGAGGTAAGTATATGTCCAGTGATCATATAGCCCATGTACATTCCCTGCAGGTGAAGGATTTGCATAGTTGCGTATAGCCATTTGTCCTTGACTGATTTGTTCCATGAGCTTTTGAAAATCTTTGAAATCAATCAATTGTGGGTGAAATGGTGGATTACTCAGTTTCATCTATATATGTGAACAAGAGAGGACTCAAAAAAGRTCCAGCTGTTTGGGGATGGCTCCCTGGAACTGTTAAATTCAGGGAATGGAAGCGTGTTCAGAGTCAAGCGAGGCCCCTCGGCTGTTAGGACCAAACCTTCAAATCTGAGCTCAGACTCTGCAGCTGACTGAGTGCAGAAGCACAGGCCTGGGACGTTCTCTGTAGAAAAGTTGGTGTGAATCATGTCCTACTGCCAGTTCTTTAGATTGTCTGACTAAAGGCTAATCGCATTAAGCAAAGAACTGCTGAGAATCAAGGAACAACAACAGGAGGAGGAACACTAGTAACCTACTCAGTGGAAACTTAGTGCACTGGACTGGCTGCTTCTAAGACCGTACAAGAAAAGTGATCGGGCCATTGGCCGTGATGTGAAACGTACCACGATGAGTCAATGAATAAACCCGCTTTTTGGAAAGCCTTGCAAACTAAAGAGGGTTACTGCCTTCAGGAGAGTAATTCTTGTTATTAGCGGGCAGGAGGAYGAGTGTTTGAATTCAAACAGCAGATAGTTTTGAATTGTGTAAAACTTGCTATGGGAGGTTTAGGGGAAGGACCAAAGGTGCAGAAAGTGAGAGGTCAAGGGGGATCTCGTGGGAGAAACAAGCATGGGAAAAAAAAKGAAAAGGGGGATAAAAAGGGCTGGTTGGGTGTCAGCAGATGGCTGATCAGCATGTTAGTCTGACTGAGCCCTCTCCTTGATTCTAGCCCTCTGCTGAAGTCTATCATATATTCTTATTAAATCCTAACTATCTCCTGTGTGAGTTTGCTCCCTACGCTGGACCTGGGTGTGTTTTGGCATTAGTGGACTTTAGGGCTCACTGGCTGATGAGCAGGACAAGTGGTCTGAGTGTCAGCCACTGGAGGAGACTGTGACCTGAGGCTAGCTACTGGTAAAGCCCATATTTTGTGTGAGAGTATATCCCACTAACAGACTTCAATTCTAACCAGCCAGAGAGGGGGAACAGGACTGGGCCACCTCACGTAGGGATGTTCATGTTTAGGTAGGTGCCACTAAAGGCATGCCTCTCTGTGGKGATCACACATGCATTTTGCAGCAGCCTGGCTCTTGCAGACCAAGGTTTTTGCCACAATAAACCAGCTTTAGCAGGCCAGGAAGGAGAACTCCCCCTATGTCTGAAGCCTGCCAGGTCCAGAAAGCTTTTACAAGCTCYACAACTGCATTAATTCTCAATGTGTAGTGCAGATGATGATGACTCAAAAGGGTGCATCCAGGCATGTATCAGATGCATCCTAGCTGGAGAGGTGAAGGGCTGATAGATGTACTTTCCAAAAYGTGTGCCTTCTCAGGCCATGAACGACAATGTTCCTGTTTTTGTCTGAATTTATACTTTTTACAGTATTTCACAATGCAGTTCTCAATAAAGGGTGTATTACACAGAGATAAATTGGCATCTTAGAATAGAATGCAAATTTATATCAATCAAATTAACACCAGGGCTCATAAAAATTATATTGCTATAAAAATGTCTCATTAGTCAAGGAGAAGAGATGCTTTAAAAATACTGATTCACAACTATAGACTTATTTTTGTGTAATGTAATTCATTCTATTCTGATTGACTGGGCTTTTGCATAATGAATGCAAATAAAAATCACTGTACTTCAATTAGTCAAATGGTATTTTTAGGCAATTAGCATGTAAGTCTTAGTATCACAAACATGATTAAATAATGATTTAGAAAATCTTTTCAGCTTGACTATCTTCATATATCTCTTTCTAGATTTCCATCGTAATTCTTATCCATATGCCCATAAAAAACACAATTTCAGCTTCAAACCTTTCTGTCTATCTTTTTATCCTATTTAGCGCTAACAAACCAATAGCAAAAGRAAATCATATTATGCATGGGGCATAAAAAGGATAAAAGTAAAAAGTAAACCTGCATAAAGAGTCAGAGAGAGCTAGGTGGCATAGAAAAGTAGAATTATTGCCTCTTGCAGAGTATACCGATATGCTGTCAAACGCACTCATATGTTGATAATGTATTTATATATAGGAATTTATAATCATACTCTCTCAAAAGCTGACCCACTGGAACAGTGACATCATTACTGCTATAGCGCTTTGTRTATCTATGGAGTATGGAGTGATGTGGGTCTCTCTTGAACTTGAATATAAACCTTGCTTGAAAAATTATCAAAATATACAAAAAACTGATTGTACTAAAAAAACTTTCCATCTTTTTTYAATATTGTATTGATTTGCTCTTCTGCAAAGGATTATGAAGCATCAGTTCAATTCCTCCCTCATCTTGAGGGGAATGAAGCCTGTATCTGTGATCTCTATTTACCAAACTTCAAAACAGTTTGGAGAAACTGAAGAGCTGGATGATAGTCATCCCTAGGTTAAATTTCAGGCAAGAAGTAGAGCAAACAAAGAGGAGATAATTTGCCTGGTTCTTAGTCTCCTTCCAGGATTATTTTTAGTTTTTAAATCAGAAATGCAAACCCCAGGTCTTCCCCCACTCTTGGCTGAATGTGCTAACTGCAAGCACAGCTTCCTCTTGCTTTTTCTCACTTGGAGAGAACTACATGGAAGAAAAAGTGTTGTATCATCTCAGTCAAACAGGAGCTTATGGTCAAAAAARCACTCCTGGGTCTGGACTCTACCTRGGCACATGACAAGGCCTSTATCAGGCAACCGAAGTACAAAGAGATGTAGGAGTCTAGATATGTTCTTGTTGCTAATTASTACTGGCTATTTTTAATAAGGTACCTCCTTAGCAGTGTTTGTCTAGGGAGGATATTTTCCGGCTATATCCAAATCTTCCCATCTACTCTAAGAAGAGTCAAGACACCTGACTGGCTTTCTAAATAGCCTCATTAATGTCAAGTGCTCCATTTTTGGATGTACTGTTACTTAATTTTAGGGGTTTACTYAGTATACATTTGGAAGGACTTAGTTAGACACCTGAGTTTATTTTAGATGTTTAAGTCRCATATTCAGGTCCCAAGGCAATCCTCAAAATTTCTCTCAGTTACTGCATAATTCCTCAGACACCGACATTTCTAAAGGTAAAATCTGCTAGGTATCTAACTTTCATTTAGGTCCTCATGCCACCAAGACCAGACTATGGCCCCACAGAATTAYTCCTATGAGGCCTCTACTACTACAACAAGAATTTTCCTCAATTGAAGCCTTTCAGGAGTTAGAGCTGAGGGAGATATCTAAACACTCAGCTTAGATGTTTGGGCAGACATTGTTATATTTGAAACCTATTTTTAAGTCTCTACTAGGTTCTAAAGTCTTAATGAATTTTGTGAAGAGAAATTAGGTATCTTATTTAGATATAAGAACTACAGGAAGGGAATTCAAAAACAAACAATATTATTTTAAATGTCAGGGTGCTTCAGTTTTGAGATGTGGACTTCTTTATTATGGTTCTTCCCTACTAGTTGGAAGTAAATTCAAGCACCTCWGTTTCTATTTCTGGATGAGTCATGAATACAATCCATTAGACTGAAAAGGAGTCTATATATTTCCTTTAAATTATGGAATGAAAAGACAGTTACTGACCATTACTGACCACAGTATAATAGYATTGCTCTGTCTCTATTACTTAGCTATAAAAAGATATGTTCCAACACACTTGTCACCTCATTCCTAATAAAGCAGTCTGTCTTGAAATTCAGCATTTGGATTAGAAAGCTGGTAGAACGTGTAATTCAGAAGGCCGTTTGTGCCATCGCTGTTTGCAGTACTGCTCTAAATCTGAATAGCCTCAATCCATATGATACAAGTTGAAAAGTTATGAACATTAACAGCTTTACGGTTAGCTCCTTGAAATATGTAGCTACATCTGAAGTTGGTGAGTTTTCTTGAAGCTGTATTCCCTATATTTAATGCTGCATCCTGTGGCACTTTATATCATATTCATCCAGCATATCACATCCATGTGGCACAAGGTACCCACTGAACCAAAAATAGCAGAAGATTTATAAATCAGATGGTGAAAGTGTAGAGATAAGACTTGAGGTGAGTAAATATTACCTGTCACTTGGTTCTCATTAGCTTTATATGGAAAGGAAGTATAATTTCAAACAGAAAATAGAAGCATGTATTACTTAGAATAGTACTCTAAAAGTTCATATTGAAGTGCCTCTCAATAGCTAACTTCCCATGCTCCACAGCATTGAATGAAATGGAATACTTATAAAACATTACAAAGTTGCAGTTCATTGGTAAACTCTTCTCAGCTCCTTCACAATAGAATGTATGAACTTTGCTTACACTGACATTTAAGATTACCCATGAAAATAACCTTTATCCAGGGTGAGCTTTATCAATTGCTCTTCTCTATGTCTTAACTTAGCACCTGCGCTGTACACATACACATTGGCCTCTTGACCCTCCTAGAAAGCCCTCCRAAGAATCACTTTTTATCTCTGCGTTCTGGCTTGACACTGACTGTGGACGGTAAAGACAGCAAAAACAATAATAGAARAAGACTTTCTGAAACTGCTATGGGCCAGATTCACGTGAAGCCGCTGAGTTCTGCACATATTGCTTAGCTTCCTGCCCTGAAACTCAGCTTTTTTTCCTAGAATTTTTTTTCCTAGAATTAGGCTAATCTGGGTTGAAGTGCAGGTTGTTAGTAGGTCTGGATTTGAGGCAGACATTAAATCAGTCAAAAGCATCAGTATTGATATGGCCATGTTGGCACTTTCTTGATATTAAAATAATTGATATTGGAACTTTTGGAAACCTGTTCATCCCACTATTTTCCATTTATTAATCACAGAAACTGAATGAGATTTTAACTTATTATACCTGAGTCCTACTAATGGGTAGCAGCACTCCAGATCAAACGTGCATATGGATGTAAAATGATTAAACAGATAAACTACCAGCTACTCACTCATAAAGGAGAACTTCATGAGCCCTTCCAATTAATTTGAATGCTTTCCTTCAAATGATATCATATTTCAAAAACAGATGAAAAATTTATRCTAATATTAGCTTGATGTCATTTGAAATTGTGTAACTGTTTTTAAATAAAGTTTAAATAAGAACTAAATAAATGAATTCTATTTGATCAAAATGGTGACAATCACAGGAAATTTTGAATTTGCAACAAAAGGAATCAACTTCCATGAAAAACAGATAATATTTATTACAGTGAAGAATCCTATGTGCTGGGCAAAGTCTGTAACATCCAAGTTCTACCATAATGGAAGGAAGACATTTCTAAAAATGGAATTAATATGTGAAAACTGATGTTCTGAGTTCATTCTGTCTTCTGTTGCAAGTAGAAGCTATCTCACTGCAAGTAAATATTAAATATCAAGGAGAAAATTAAAAGAAGCAATGTAATAAGGTCTCCTTCTTATTTACCAGCCTCAGTTTGAAAGTTCAGTCACTAAGATACAGACAGTGTTCATGAAAGTTTTAATTAACTTCTGATACTCTCTGATAGTTAGCCTCATTGGAGAAGAAACACTATGAGGAGAAATTAGGATAGAAAGTAGCAGACTGCGAAGGTAAGAAAGTACAAAATTGTTCTTGTTGCTGAAGATATCTTCTTTAATTTAATTTTTCTTTGAACTGATGGATAAAATTAAATACAAGTTTGTCATGGACTGAATGAATATTGAGTTTATCACCTTATCATAATCAACATATCATAAGGTAACTTGGGATACTCCAAATTGCATACAGCAATGCAGAAATGCCAATGCAGAAAGGCTAAAGAGCTCTGGAATACGAAAGGTGCTTTATAATGGTTTTCTCATCTCAACCTGCTCATAAATTATACAGAACTTTGCACATTTCCAAATGCCTCTTACTAGCCTGTTTCCTCAGACTGATAYTAGTTTCTAGAAATCTTGACTAATTACAGGTCTATGACCTACTTCAGATAACCAACTCTTACYATAACATATCATAAAACATCACACTTAATTGTTCCAAAATTGTAGAATAGAAGTTTACAGAAAAACTTTACACAGTATATTACGTGACTTTAAATATTCATAATGTAATGCATCAGYAACAAGTCATCTCATAAAAAAAATAAAAACTGCAGAGCAATATATAATTTCCCTTCAAAACATTAATTTATAAATGTCACATAGGGAAGAAAAATGGTTGTTAGCAGTTTTACAAATGCAAAATCCCCAGGTCTGAAAAATGTGACGATGTATAGAAAACAACAGTTACTTATTTATTTTTAATGTAGAAGTTCTTACCTAAGTTGTTTAAAAGCCTCTGCCTTCACAAGTGGTGTTTCTACAGAGTGCTCAAAAAGTGCTCCTTCAGGCCCTGAAAAACAAGAAAAATACTGCATCGTAAATGTTCGGATATTGAAAAAGATAGCTACGCTGATTGGCCACGCTGATGCCAGAAATTAAAACATGAAAACATATACTGACAGCTAACAAGCAGCGTCCCGGTAAGGCCCGCAGCAGCCCCGTCCCGCAGGTGGTCTCAGATCGAACCCGGCACGTGGAGATCGCTGAGAGCACTCGAAAAAGCAGCTAAACAGCAGTAACTGCACTGGGGTCGGAGTCTGTCACCATCTGCTTATTGGTTTTGTGGATAAAGCGCACATCTAAAATTTGCGAGGCCCAGGTTTAGTATCTTTCTCAGTCTTATAGAATAATCCATGCGTCCAACCGCTTTTCAGGTATGGATGCAGCAAGGCAAGACAATATAATTTAATATAATATTATAAACGATTGCTTTTTGCTGGCTGCTCTTTAAACAGACAATTACCCTTAAGAAAGAATTCTAGGTTGGTATATTGCAAATATATGGAGACACTTTTCTACAGTCATTTCTGTTTAAATTAGGTATCCACACCCTGGAAAGATTAGAACTATCCACCACATTTTGGAGCTTAGCATCTTGTATTGGCTCTGTTTTTGCTGCTTTTTTTGCTGTGTGTTTGGGCTCTTAGACAGAGGTAGTTATCTCTCAATACGTGCTATATAAAGAACCTAAACCACTAAGTCAGGGTTTTGGATTCCACCTTGAGAACCAAGCTGCAAAGTCCATTTTCAGCTTTTTGCCAGATACAGCCCTAAAATGTCATGCATCCACTTTGGAAATTTGGTAGCAGGTAAGAGGTTATGAGTGTGCAGATAGCTGCACGCTACTGAATACACTGACATATATATATGTATATATATATATACATGCTTGCTTAAATACTACTGTATCTGCATATTTTGTAGTAATTAACATTTTTAATGCAAATCTACATGCAAGCAAGTGGAAGAACAGTTTTTCCTGCTTTGTTTCTGGAAGACTTGATGATATTGAGATGAGCAAATGAAACCATTTGTAGAGTCAGACAGCTAGAAGGMAAGATAAGGTGAAATAGATGATTAATGAGTGGATGTGGAATACAGGGAAAAAGACAACAAAAATCAGTGGGGGCAACCACAGAGAACAAGCAAGAACCACACAATTAAGCATGGCTGGCCAGATACTWGGTTTTATCTTGCAAAATAATCTTTATGTTAATGAAGAAGAGTTAAAACCCTGTCTGATTTAATGAATAGTGTTATATTCATGCCAGTTAGCAGATTCCAAAAAAGATTCATCTATTTAAATAGATTATGGGGAAATCAACAACTAAATAAAATTTAAAAAAAAGCTTAAAAGCTAGCTTCCTTGCTTTGTTTCTGGAAGATGTGATGATATTGGGATGAGGAAATGAAAGTGTTTGTGGAATCAGATAGCCAGAAGGAAAGATAAGGAGAAATGGATGATTAATGAGTGGATACAGAATAAGGGGAAAAGACAATGAAAATCAGGGGGAAAACCACAGAGAACATTCAAAGTAAAAGAGAAAAAAGTGAAATCAAGAGATGACATTAAAAATGAATACATTAGCGACTTTCCTCGGAAATGTACTGCTGAGCTAACTGATGTGAAGACCATCACTTCAGGTGGCCTGGAGGGATGCTCTCAAAATTCTCTAAGAAAACATTTAAAGATGGCACATCTTGAGAAAGACTCTAGCTAAACTTCTAGCTAATCCTATTCCTTAGAATAAAATTTGCTTAGCTTGGATGGAAGGGTAGTAAACAAGGTACAAGGATCACCATACTAAACCACTTCACTGAAGCATAGATTTCTAAGCTACCTATTAAGCTTCCTTTTACATCTTTTGCATCTCATTTAGCTGTTGATTTTCTCATCATCTATTTAAATAGATGAATCTTTTTAGAGTCTACTAACTGGCATGAATATAACACTATTCATTAAATCAGACAAGATTTGAACTCTCCTTCGTTAACATTAAGATTATTTTGCAAGATAAAACCTAGTATCTGGCCAGCCATGGTTAACCGTTCTCCTGCTTTGCTGTCCTGGCTAGTGTTACAAGGTGGCAACCTAAATGTACTCTTGGAGCACATTTTTCAGTTCAGTTTCATCTAAAAGGAATCTACTTTATGCACTTCCTGACTTCTTCACGACATAAACCAGTGGGAAGCAAGAACTGACAGAACTGTCAGTTCTACAGCAGAAGTAAAGTCCTGACTGCACTAAATGCTAAAGTAGATGCACATTTTGAATGGCTGACTGTAGAAAGCATTTCTAAATTTCTCTCCCCTCCCACTCCCAGTTTCCTTTCTCTTATTCATTCCTCCAAAACTGCAGGCTATAGTAGTGCCAATGATAAATGGACAAATGCATGCATGCATCTACATACCAGCATGATTTCTGTGGAGTGCTCTTCCACTTGAGTGTGGTTTGGAATCCATTTCATTTTCCTTTATATAATTTATATTTTTCAGAATTTAAGTACCAGCTTAGCTGTACTGTGCAGATGGATGAATTTCCATCATTCGATAAACTGCATAGCTTCTTATAATGCTAGTTTTGTGAAACCGCAGTTGAAATTTCATGCCCTGCGGAATGGCTGCATTTCCTTACACATGATGGTTACTGTGATAAAATTTGTACTAGTTTCTTGATATCTAAATAATAACATCCCATAATAAGGGTGTTTGTGTGGTTTCTGGATATAGACCAATTTCAACCTTGTTTTAAGGTCTGTAGGAAAGGCTGGACATTTGGAAGTGCTGGCATTCTAAAGAGAAAGATGGATATCAATACTTCTAGATATGTGCGCTGTATGGTTTCCATAGCCCTGGTCAGACAGATATATGAACAGTCTGCTGTATAACTTTTTGTAAGATCTATCTCACTGAAAGTCTTGTGTTTTCATTTATGTAACTATTTTCGTGCTGCAAGGCTGTTCTGACCTCATAAACATGGAAGATCTGACTCCCCAGTGTATCCCCAGGTATTTTCCTGCAAAGCTGCTTTCCAGTTGGTCAGTCCACAGTGGATGCTAGTGCATGAGGTTATTCCTCCCCAGATGAAGAACCTGACATCTCCTTTTGCTGTTGTTCATCAGGTCCCTGTTTGCCCATTTCTACAGCCTGTTGAGGTCTCTAAATGGCAGCACAACCCAGAGTGATCTGTCAGCCACTCCTCCTTGTTTTGTATCATCGGCAAACTTGCTGCACCATCCCATTCTCCAGGTCATTAATGGAGATGTTAAACAGTATGGCTCCAGTATCAGTCCTGGAGGTACAACATTCGTGACTGGCATACAGCTGAACTCTGGGCTACTGATCGCAGCCCTCTGAGCCTGGCAGTTCACCTAGTTTTCAGTCCAATTCGCTGTCCACTTATATAGCTTGGACTTTGAGAGATAGTGTCGAAAGCCTTGTAAAGGCAAGATGAACAACATCTACTGCTTTCCATTATAAGCGCAGCTAGTCATTTTGTTGTAGAGGACTATCAAATTGGTCAGGCATGATTTCCCTTTCGTAAGTCCTTGACGACTATTCCCAATCACCTTATCCCTACTACATTTGGAAATGGCATCTGGGAGCATTTACTTTCAAGGGATCGAGGGGAGGCTGACTGGCCTGTAGTTCCTTGGCTTCTCCTCCTTGTCCTTCTTGAAGATAGGAATAGCATTTGCTTTCTTCCAATCTTCAGGAACCTCCCTCAGTCATCACAACCTTCGCAAGATCATCAAGAGTGGCCTCACAATGACATTGGTAATTGTGGGTGCAGCCCATCTGGTCCCATGAACCATGTCTACGTCCAGTTTAAATGCTCCATAAGCTGATCCTCCTCAGCTGAGGGTAAGTCTTCCTTGCTCCAGCCTTTACCACGGGTCTCAGGGGCCTGGGATTCCTGAAGGCCAGTCTTACAGGTAAGACAAAGGCAAAGGAGGCAGCAAGTACCTCATCCTTTTCCTTACCCTTTGTCATTAAGTCCCTTGCCCCATGCCTTTTCCTAGTCTTCCTTTTGCTGCTGATATACCTGAAGAAGGCCTTCTTGTTGCCCTTCATGTCCCTCATCTGATTCAACTCTAGGAGATCTTTGGCTTCCCTAACCCCATCCCTGTACACTCTGGCAGGGTCTCTGTATTCTTTTCAGGTGACTTTACCCTGCTTCCACTTCTTGTGAGGCATGAGTTTAGTCAGGATCTCCCTCGTTATTTATGCAAAACCTCTTGCCACCTTTCCTTGACTTCCTGCACATGGAGGTGGACTGGTCTTGAGCTTGGAGAAAGAGATCCTTGAAAATCCACCAGACTTCCTGGACACTCTTCATCACAGTATGGTCTCCCACGGGATTTTTCTAAGCACATCCCTGAACAGGTGAAAGTATGCTCTCCTGAAATCCAGGACTGTGATTCTGATTTTTGTCTTGTTCCCTCCTCTCAGGATCCTGAACTTCACCATCTTACAGGCCCTGCAGCCAAGACTGCTTCCAACCTTCACATGCTCAGCCAGTTCTTTCTCATTTCTAAGCAATTTGTAAGCAGAGCACCTTTCTTAACTGGCTCCTTGACCATCTGTGTTATGAAGTTATCATCAATGTACTCCAAAAACCTCCTGGGTTGCTTGTGCCCTGCTGTGTTTCCRTTCCTGGAGATATCAAAGTGGATAAAGTCATCCATGAATACAGAGCCTGTGAATGCGAGGCTTTTTCTAGTTGTCTGAATATTATATCTTCTACTCATCCTCATCTACTTCTTCCTCATTAGGTGCTCTGTAGCAGCCATCCACCTCAACCTAGCCCAAAAGCTTTCAACTGAGTCATCATCTGTTCTGAGACAAAGCACCATGCATTCCTGCTGCTCTTGCATATAAAGGACGATATACCTCCTTACCTTCACAGCCTGTCCTTCCTAAAAAGCTTCTATTCCAGTGAGGTATTCTGAGTAGCATATTTGTAAAACGTCTTGTCTGTTTGCATGTTATAGTGTGTCATTACTGTAAACAGAATTCTCAAATTAAAAGTACTGAGATAGCCAGTGCATATGGAGTAGTAGAAGTAACATTAATGGATATTCACACTAATAATGTATCTAGAAATGATGTTTTTCTATATAAAAATCAAATATTTTGAATAATCAGATTAATAAAAGGTAAGTGCAGCCTGCTAGCTTAACCACATGGAAACAGTCTGTTATCTGCTTACAAAATAGTAAGTTACAATTTCAGAAGGAAAAGTCATCGTTCTCTAAAACTCAATTAGTGAGTTTTATCTCCATCTCACCAGCACAGATGGAGTCTGAAAGTCTTTATTCTGTGCTCTTATACTCTGCCTGATTTTCATCTAATTCCTCTGTCATCTTCAGAAACCCATACAACAGCTATAACTCACTGCCACCTGTTAGTAGTTTCAAAACTGATCAAAAATAGAATTAAAGGTTGTAAGTATGGATATTTATATCAGTAGCTTAAGGGGAAAATAGACGAGAAACTCAGATGCACTCTTTCATATATTCGGTATCCCAACTCTTAGCTGAACATCAAGAAACTGAAGTAGAAGAGTGTGAAAAGCAAACACAAAATATTAAGGTTCTCTAATAGATGAATTAAATACCGCTTTCTGTATTTCTTGCATCTATTTTGTATGCAATATAGCATGAGGTGTTCCATTATTAAACACATTTATATCTTTGAATTGTAAATAAGATGTCAAGCCTGGTTGATAAAGGTAATAATATGGGTGTAATAAACTTCCATAGGCATTTAGTTTGATGCCACATGACATTTTGATTAAGAGATTAGAGCAATATAGATCATCCTGGAATGCATTAAATGGATTAAAATTGGCTGATAGATCTCAAAACATAACTGTAAATAGGGAGCTGTGAGTGAGGGATGTGCTATTTGTGGGGCCCTATGTGATGTAACACTCTATCAAGGACTTGGAAGAAATAAACTAAATAGTGATGAAGTTTCAGATGACACAGACACTGGGAAAGAGGTGATAGGAATGAAAAGGACAAATCCATAATAAAGGAATATCTGAATTATTTTGCAAATGTGCCTGTATCAGGTCAGCCAGGTTTAGACTTATCTGTGTATACATGGGCTCCCTACTCAGCTAAATTATCTTGTAATAGTCTCTGATACTGAATGATTTTTTTTTCTGACACTTCTAAATTTTATTATTTRGAAATCCTTTCTCTTGTAATTAAGATTCAGAATGCCCTCCTGAGCCTTGAGGTCACTCTTAAAGCCACCCTCAAAACTAGATCTGCAATCTGCTCAAGAGTGGGCCAACAAGCCTCTGGAGAACATCTTCCAGCACAGGTGGGATGCTGCGTGCCAAAGGTGCCCTCGTGATGGCTCAGTATGGGATGTGCAGACGCAAGCCAAGAAGTGCCCTTAGCAGAGCAGGGCGCACGTCTGTCTCACAGACTTTCTTAAATTCACCAGTTTGTATACAGCCTTTTGCATTTCTCCTACAGTGCTTCTTACACATACGTTCACATTTAGCTATGTAGAAAWGAACAGTGTTTGTTTGTTTTTAAGATACAGCTTGATGAGATTAAAAAAGATATTGTATAACCTACTTGTCGATTTATGAAAAATAAATTCACTGCCAATTGATTGGCACAGCCAATTTTGAACAGTATGATGCTAAAAAAAAAAAAATCACGATTGGGCAATGTTTGTTGGAAAATGGCCCTAAATTGATTTCTTGTCTTCATTAACTACTTTATCTTTTGGATTATAAAGAAATAACATGAAATGATGATATTAATTTTACCATATAKACCATATATACTATTTTTATAGCATCTTGTTTATAATCATAAAGTAATTTTGTGATTCTGTGATTCTGCAATTAACTAAAATATAGAAAAGATATGTATTTTTTTAATGAGAGAACCGAAGTCAGCAAGTTTCATTAATCCCCTCCCTCACTTATCAAATCCTATCTGCCTCTTAAAAGTCTAGCAAAATAATGTTGATTCATACCCTAGCTTTGTCTCATACTTAACTTAGCTTCTGAGCATAAGCATTTAAAACAAACACATCTTCACATTGCACTTCAGTGCTAGTTATTCAAACTGAGGACCTTTACATAGAACARAGCATAAGAAAATCACCTGCAACACTCGGCAAATAATTTAAGAGACTCTGAAAGGCAAGCAAGTAAAAGAGCAAGTAGTAAATGGAGGGAAGGTGGTATAACGTCTCTCTATAAAGATGTCAATCATTTCTGCATTGCCAGCTTTTCTTCAAGATGTGCAGAGAGTAAGCAAATACATTATATTATTGTCTTGTGTTCTATCATACTTGTCATAAAAATATTATAATTTACTACAGTAAAAATATATAAATTATATGTACTTGTTAAAAATAACTCTTTGTGCAATAGTTATGATCACTTTATAACTGCTTAACGTTAATTATTTTTCTCTTTTATATCATTTCTTTTATTTGAGCCTATTTTCTCCATTCTCTAGATAGCTCTCTAGACTGCAAGTTTGCAGAGCAGACAAGGAAATGGAAAAACAGGATTCCTATGGCTATGGGCTCTAGCCAGTTGTATGCAAGGACTTCCAGCCAGTGCTGGGACTTCACTCCTCCTGCCCTGACAATATTGTTAGTCATAAAGCAATCAGCTCTTTACCAAAGCCAATGCACTTTTACAGGAGAGTTTCTCTGTCAATGATCCCAGCTGGATGTATAAAACAGTACCAGATCAAAACCGGATATTCAATACTTCCTTAGCAGCAGAATAAATGTCTGCAAAAGGTGCAGGTCAGTAGTGCAATTAGATTAGAGGGGATGTAATTGGAATATGTGCTCCTCTAGGTGTCATTAATTAAGGGTTGAACTCAGCTTCAGATTCATACACCTAAGTGTCTACAATGCAAGTGTCAATATGTGAGCTAGAGGCAGAATTTCGTTGCCTAAACATATGTATCTACCGTCATCGAAAATGCCCTCGCAWATCCGCCTGGCCTCCAGCTGTCGCTGCCAAAGGCGAGGAGTCTCTTTTAGGTACTGTGATATGTCCCAGAGCTTGGACCCCTCACTTCCATGCGGAYATCTACACTGTAGCCTCTTGAATGTAGATCCCTGAATTCCAGCCCAATTTCGTATGTTAGAGGGGCTGATCATGAGTCTTGCAATGATCTCTTAGGAGAACACACACAGAGAGAGAGAGTCGGTCACAACGTTATTGCAATAAATTTCTACTGCATGTGCCAAAATTTTTTGAACCTTAATAGTATGAGGCCAAATAAACCAAACATTGAGAAATGGTAGTTCCTGAGGTTTTGGTTCAGCTTATTCTTAGACTTGTCTTTTTCCTGAAATTCTATAAACCATAATGACATTTTTTCTCTGTTATGCTATAGTTTAGTTGCAAAATTATCAGATTTTCTTAAAAACTGTTACTGAGCTTCTTAGTTCATATAAATAATGAGAAATAAAATCAAATAGCTCATTACATTGTATATTAAATACTACAAAGCCTTCATTGTGAATTTTAAGCCTGAACTATCTTGAGTCCATCTCTTAGCGTATGCACTTTTCAAAACTTATTTTGCATTGATCTTACTTTTTATCTAAAATATTTTAAAAAGTTAGCTCAGTGCCCAAAGTATTACAAATTTATTCTTCATGATAAAAGTATCATTTAAATCACAATTTTAATAAATTCATTTGAAGTATAGTAGGCATGACTGTTTTATCACTTACATTAATTTTACACTGAAATAACTTCACTGACTTTACTGGATTTGCTTTTGACTTGTACTATAGCGTAAAAAGAAACTGGCAATGTGCCTTTCCACAAGAACTACTAAAGTAAATAACTATCCTTGCATTGTAAAGAAGAACATTGGAAAAGTCAGAATACATGTTTTAGCACAGCAATTTCAACTCATGTATGAATGATTTTTACTTACTTTGAGGAGAGACCTTTTCCAAATCATTTAAAAATTACAGTTTTTCATATCTTTGCTAAACATGCTTTTCTATTGAAGTTTAGCATCCCTTGAGCAAACAATAATAATTTGATATGCTTTCCTGGTTAAACAAAGTTGTAATTTCAATTAGGTTAAAAAGTAAAAAACTTAAGATAAGACCCTCAGGGGTAAACGTAATTTATTAACACATTTATTTTAACTTAAATTTGKCTTTGAAGTGCTAATTGTATGCTTACTACCATATTTGTATTTGTGCACAGTGAAATAACATGAACTGATCCATGAAAATCAAAACCTCAAGTTTCAAAGCACCAATAATCAGTGAAAGTTAAAAACAATAGTCATAATCAGGTTAAAAATATTGAAAAGGGAGCTGAAAATAAGTTACAGGATATTTTCAGTATTTTGTTTGATGAATTGTTCCAGCTTAAGTGAACCCACGACTTGACAAATCCATTTCAATGCAATCTTAAATCTGGAGAAGTTAGACTTTATCAAGTCATATGAAAGTAAATGGCTTTTCATGTGATAACTTTGACAGAGGCATCTTATTTTACTCTGTAAATGGGTACTTTAGTGATTTGTAGAAATAGTTTAAGACAAACTTGTCTTTTGACAGATGACATTTTAAGTACTATAAATAACATTTTGTGACATGTGCTTCAGGCAAAGGAGAAATAGAGTGGTTTTCACTTTGAAAAGAAAGGCATCACTTTTTATATCAGAGAGCCTCTGAAAGGTTTTCACATATAAAACTCGACACAGCTGAGTTGTCAGACAAGAATATGTAAGATTCTTTTAGTCACAATTAACAGTGTACACTGGAGATGTTTAAAAAAATCAGAAAAAGATTGCACAAGTACAATTCTCATCACTAAGTGTGTTGGCTTTATAATAAAATGCATACATACATATATATACACATACATTAACACTTCCTGTTGATTATTTATTGAAAAAGGTCAGAATATTTTCCAGTTCTTATTTTCTAATGAGGTAAAACCAGAACTTGTGTTATCACACAACGGTTTATTTAAAATACCAGCTTAGCTGTGTTTTGTTGTTGTTATTAGTTGAGMATTTCTTAAAATGGTGTTACAAACCTGTGACTCGAAGTTTATCTGTGCCAATTACAACCTCATTTTCATCCACCGTAAAAAGTGGCTTGCCATCCTTTGAGCTGATTTGAAATTGCTGACCATGAAATTCTACCATTTTAGGACCTGCAAAGCACAGTAGAAAAAGGAATAATTACATTASCTCTTTCAACTCTCTTTATAAATTGCCAAGCATTCAAATTGTGGTCTTAATAATTTAGTAACTCATTTAAGTGCATTAAGATCATGAAACACTCAGATATTCCAAGAATAGAGGCCCTGTAAGTACTGAAATTGGATAAATCTATTTACAAGATCTAATTTGTTGTTTAAAGCTCTGCCTGGAGTCATGCTTTCAAATTGGGTTTCCAGGGAAAGTAGGAAATCCTTCACAAATTGATGAAGACAAAAATGCATGTTCTCGGTGTTAAAACTGCTAAATTTCTTTGATCAGTATGAGTATAACATTTTTTAATTTTGAAAACATGGAGATGAATTATCAAGGTTTTTTAGCATCATTCCTTATGATTACGGAGGCTCAGATGCTTAGAAGTGCAGCCATTCCCTGTAAGGGCAGGACCCCCAGCTCTTCGTAACAAATGCAAGTTTCACTCCACATAGCTGGCAAATACTGCTGATTATGATTATTCTTAGAAAATATCGAAAAAGCTGAGAGAATATTTTCAGCTTGTATCTGGTACTCCAAAAATTAAAATAATTACGTGCAAGATGGCAGTCTGCTGTCTATACATAATATATTCAGTTAAAGTAGAAGTCTTATCYAGCACTTTGTAGCTTACAATTAATGTTCGCTTGTTATCATTCTGCTAGAGGTTAGCTTCTATTAAGCGTGAAAGGAGCCTGCTTTCCTCATTCTGCAATATGCAACTACTGTTCTAAACGTATTGCTAGATCCTAAATTCACTAAAAATTCTGTTCTACAGTATTGGTTTGGTGAGTGAATATGTATCAAGCTCTTACTATAGAATTATTATCTAATTCTATGTTCAGAATTAAAATTACAAGAGAATGGCCAAAATACTTGAGATTCCTTTTCAGTAATTCTTTAATAATGGTAATCCTGGCTATAGAACTATTGATAAAATTTGGACCRCCACCAGTTCTTCTGGTCCTGCTTTTTGTAGAGAGCTCTTTCTAAAAACCACACAATTAAAATACTTACTGGATTAGACCCACYAGATAAAAATGGGAATGCTTACTCTGAAGACTCAAGGTTAGATATTTTTCTTTTAAGTGCTGTCAATATTTTACTATGCCTGGCAGGCTGAAAGCAAATATTTTTATACAGCCATAGARTATTTATTGATGAAAAGAATTATCAGCTGAGTGAGGATCTGGAAGACTTGCATTTAGATATATGTACTTAAAAGCAAAGTAGGTGCCCTGGAGCTTCCACAGACTCAGATCTATGTGGTGCTTTATAGTGTAGGTAATCTTTAAAAAAACTAATTAGAAACTGTCTAAGTGTATTTGAACTACTACTTAAGTTTTAAAACAATCCGTGGCAATATCTCCAAGAGACAGCAACTCAGAAATGTATTCTGTTAATTTGTGTCATTCTAAGTTATTTACTCATGATCACAGGAGAAGATACTTTAATATCATGAAGACACCGTATGTTTAGAGGGAATGYCATCTATTGATTGCCTTGGTACAAAGGCAGTCGGCTTTGAGAATAAATCACTGGGTCCACATAGTGGCACTTCTATTCTTTCCCTCTTCACACCTTGGTAGATACAAGAGTCTGCATTGATTATAAATCACTGAAAAAAAAATGTGGAGYTGAAAGAACTCAAGAAGTATGGCATTATTCACACCAGGCCTAACTTAGTCTCATCTATAAGTACATTTATCTTATTGATTTGCTAATTTGCTATTTCACAAGAAATATCATCAATCGAAGATTTATCATATTTCTTCTGTTAGGAACAGGAAAGAACTACCTCAAACAGCATGAATCAATGAATTTCATTTTGTATACTTGTGTATTGCTAGAAAATTGACRCGCTTTCTGTTATGTAGATTCTATGGAATGTAGATTAATTCACAGAGAAATATGGCTTAACAGAAAATATTTCTAAGATATAGAAGCTCTTTAATTTTTCAAGTTTAGRGTGAATATACACATACTAAATAGTATTTACATACCTTGTATSAAATTCTGTTTTGTACCACCTAACCAAAGCATACAGGGTCAGCTGGCATAAACACATGTTGTGCAAATAGACTTTCCCAGCTTTTATATCTGATGCCAAATTTCACATAACCTGTTCAATAATTCTTCCTTCTCAGGCATGGTGTCCATTCACAGCATCCTGCTGATACAACTGGAGATGTAATTTTTACCAGTTTAATTAAACTAGTTGTGAATGCACTGATTCAATTTCAACKGTAAGCTGCTCAAGGCTGGGATCCAGGCGTTCTCCTTCCTACTAATTGCTTTTACATTAGGCCACATGATCACATTCTTGAGCTTTCCTACTTTCTTCCACTTGATTAATATCTGATAATTCCATGCAAAGCAGAACACCTTTAAAAGGAGAAATTGAGGGAGTCCTAACCTTAAAATACTGGGATGGGGAAAACAGAGACAAATYGCTTTAGATAGAAAGAACAAGAGGATTAACAGACTTTCTGGACAAGYGCTCGTCCCAGAGGAGCACATCCTAGACCAGTGAGCTCTTTGTAGAAAATCACCTCCAAATCTCTCCTTCTTTAACTAGCCGTATAGTTTGCAGGGTCAGATTACATAGGCCTTACAGGTGGGAGAGGAGAACTAAGTTCTAATGAAGCTAGTGAGAATAATTAGTGTAATAAATTAGGGGAAGCCCAGGTAGGGGCGGCTCAAGCACTGCCTGTTCTGCTTGTTTGGCTGCGTGGTCTTTGGCGCACTTTTGACTTGGGTCAAACAGGGATCTCCGAGATCCCCACTAGCACCTATGGCCCTAAACGTTTTTTCTTCCGAACAGGAGTTATGAGAATCTAAATTTAGGATTTAAGCACCTGAAGTGGCAGTTAGGTAGGATTAGAGATGAGTGGATTGTGAACTAAGCCCATTACATTTTTAAACCAGATTTAAATAAAATAAACCACCAAAAGCCCTGTGAGCAGTCACTGCATGTTATATAGTTCCCAAAGGAGCCTCAACCGATGGTTGTTCAAGACTGCCACTCATGCCCCTGCCTGYGCTGGGTTTGCCTCCAGATTTCTCTCCTATTTGCTTTTAGGCCCTGCGCATTTGACTACGTCTTTCACAAGAATCTTTAGCTCCACAGTTTTGTCAACGTGAATGTCTCAGTAAAATGGAATAAGGATTGTCCTATGGGTAATCCTTGTTATAGAAGAACGATCTTGCTAATAAATGATGTATTTTAAAACTTTAGAAGGAATGGTAGGATAAACAAAATTCAAGCATAATTTTATTCATGCTGGAGATGAGACATGTCAGTACCTGTGGAACAAAGAAAATTTTTTTTTAAATAGACTTTTAAAGAAATAGGAAAACATTCTTGTAATTAAAAGTAGCTATTAATTTCTCTTAGTTGTATTTCACAATACAAATGTATTACCATTGCAATAATACTCATTGTGTTGTGATTCTATAAGACTCATTTTTAGCTCATAAACAGCAGCTGAATATATATGAAACTTTAATCTCCTGCTTACTAGATGGATTTTGTTTAGCATCCTGGTGTATTAACTGCACGTATGTCAGCTACTTTCTGATAAAATCCTACAATTAAAAATGTAGTGTGACAGATTATGGAGAGCATTTGAACAGTTTTCCCACTGTTGCCCATATGTCTCACAAGAATTTTCAGACAGMTCAGCTCTCCTTGCTGTCTCGCAGGCTACCAGGAATAACTGCCCATCGTTTCTTTAAGCTTCCTGCCGTAAGCCATGCAGCTGACGAAGACCTCATACGTGAGCATCACATCACGTCCCTCTTGGCACTGGGGACACCGCACTTTGAGTGATGAAAAATGGTTCCAAAGCAAACAACTCACTGCCCTTCTATATCCTTATGTCTTCCAGACAGCAGTCTCCTGGTCTTTTCCTCGTGTGCTGCCATAAATCCCTGCAAATGAGTGCACTGCTAAGCAGCTGCCCTTTTCACTTCTCCGCCTCACTCTCCGCTCCCCTGGGTAGTTTTCTAGAGCACAGAAGGTCTTTCGTTTAGTGATTCTGTTTCAATGGGAAAACATTTAAATTAATTCTCTTCTACTTTTTTTATTCCCATCTCACCACCTTTGAATTCCAGCCCAAATCTAGAACAAATCTAGAACAATGAGATGAAAAAGAGTCTTTCATCAAATATAGGGCCTGCCATATAACACATATACACAAAGACTTAATATCAAATGAAATTGATATGAGGTAGGCAGACAGCGTCTTCAAATCCACAGTTAGTTCTGCAAAATATTAAGCATGTTTGAGGTGTCTTTAGGTCTTGCAGAAGAAAAGACCTTCAAACACTGACATTATTTGTTTAATTCCATTTTTTCCTTTTTCAGTCTTCTTCATTACTCACCATTTTTGATAACTTACAGCTGTCACCTACTCTGTATGCTTCACTCTTTCTTACCACCATTGAGGTATTGAATATAAGTCAAAATCCTGACTGTTTTTGAGGTACTGCTATGCAATTTTATTTTTAGCTATTTTTTATTATATTAAAGCACCTTAYCTAAAATAAGATCTCATTAAAGTGTATTAAAATTATAATACTACTACAGATTCAGTTACACTTCAATGAGTAATGCAATACCAGTAAATGTAAAGCTATTACTTTTAGAAGCATAAAATTAGTCATATTTTCATATGCAATGGTAGAAGCATTTGCCCACCTTTTATTAGAACAAATGCATTATTACAGAGTATATGCAACATGCTGCAAGGATACATTTTATCTCCATTCATCTCTCACTGCCTTTAAAAACACCTCTAATAAATACTTTAACAGAACATCTACCAGTTCCATTTCCTCTTTTTCTTTCAGTTCTCCTTTCTATAGTGGATTAAACAATCTATAGAATCATAGAATCATAGAATCATAGAATCAGTAAGGTTGGAAGGGACCTCTGCCTTCTCAGACCAAAATAAGGATGCTTTGCTGCTTTCTTTTTATTTACTTCTTATACTTTGTTCTTCCCTATGGTTGAATATGAGTCCAGAGATCTTTTAAAATCTGTTTCTGAATCAGCAAGAACTGTCATGTGCTCGCAACCCAATGTAGTATTAGGTATTTAGGCACCAATTCTTTACATGCTCAGTGCGATTTAGGTTACTAAAAGCCTTTAACCATCTAAGCATTATATTTATAAAATGCTTTAATTAAATATAAAAAATATATGAAATGCTTCATTGTAAAATTGATTTTTACATGTAGAAGCCATGGTGGGAATAGGAAATCACATTTCTCACACAGTGACTTGATTATGGTGTCATCTTTTCTCTCAGGCCTGATGAATCTAGAATTTATTGCATAATGAATATCTTCAACAGAAGATGTTGAAACACACARTCAGCAGATTGGTAAAGTGAAAAGAAAAGTACTGAAAGAGATGAGGCATGATAAYTTGAAGAGGGGACAGCCGATCTGAGTCTGTCCTCACTCCCTTTCTAAGTGAACACTTTAACCACTGTATGTTCTATATAATAAATAATTGTATGACCTTTTCTTCCTCCCATTATGTTTTTCAAAAAAAAAAAAAAAAAAACAAAAAAAAAACCTATGACTGTATTTTCATAAAGCCAGCTCTACCACTGTGTTTTAGGAGATTCTGTGCATGCTTGCAGGATCTGCAGAGAGGTCTTAATGTGAGAGAACCTATTAAACATAAAGGGCATGATTCATTTGCTGAAGCATAGCGGCGTAGTGCTTCAGGGCACCTCAGGTTTCCCAGCTTAGCCTTCAGCTTGTTATTTTAGATGTCCTAGAATATCCAAGACATCTGCGCAGGGCTCAAACATCTGACCAGTGATCTATAAGTGACCTGAAGCCCTCTGGAGTGTCAGTCAAAGACTAGACAAGATAGAATCCTCGAAAGATGAAAGTCAGAAGGCATTTCTGGAGGTCGCCTAGTCCAATCTCCTATCCATGGCAGGACCAATTTGGAAGCTAGATGAAGGTGCTCAGGGCCTTCTCCAGTTGGATTTTTTATACTTCCAACCATGGGGAGTCAACAGGTTCACTGGACCTGTTCCACTGCTTAACCAGTTTAATTTTGAAATTTATTTCTATCCAGCTGCATTTTACTTTGTTGCAACTTGTGACCATTGCTTCTTGCTCTTTTGCTGTGCACCTCTGAGAAGAGTCTGGCTTCATCTTCTCTGCAGCCCTCCCTCAGGCAGTAGAAGGTAGCCGTTAGATGCCCTCTTAAGCCTTTTTTTCTTCGGGCTAATCAACCCCACCTCCCTCAGCTCGCGCTCCCTGTGCTCCAGCTCTCTGACCATCTTAATGGCTCTCCATGGGCCTCTCCARTTTGCTGCGGTGCTGTCAGTCTGCGACGGGGGCAGCAAAGCTCAACTCCGGCAAGAGCTGACTAGTGGGGCCCGATGTGCCACAGGGGCACACTGCCGATTCGTGTTCAGCCCACTGATGGGGAGGTGCAGAGCTCCTGCYTGAAGACAGGGATCTAGAGCCTTTTATGACCACTAAATATCAGCCAGGATGTTTAAGAAGAAGCTTTAAGAAGAAAGTACTCTTGCACTTTAAATGACTAGGATTTTAGATGTACTTAATTATCCATAATCTATAATAGATTTTAGTCATGATAAGTTTCAGATATTTTAACCTAACTTTTATAAATTCATGTAGTGTTAACCAATGCCAGTAAATCTTCTTATTACTTTAAAGGGAGTGAGTACAGGAACTTATTCACCCTTAGTATTGATTATTATTTTCAAATTCTTCTCCAGTCACTTGGGTTAATGCTTAATGTACTATATGAAACAAAATATGTTGTTGAGGTTTGCTAATTTATTGGATACTGCAGAAGGGGGAAGAGTATAAAGTACTTCATAATTCCCTTATCTTTATCTGTTTTGAATTCCTTACTCCCACTGAAATAAGGAAATGGAGCTACTCAGATGAATAACTGTTCTCTGATGAGAGTGAGATATCCAATATCTGTCTCTTCCTCCCCATAATACTTTGTATAAAACATCATTTCCCAAACATTTGCTTATTTTCAGAGCTAAGCTGTGTAGTCTTGTGTGCATATATTGCTTTTTTTCTCTCTTGTTCTAGACATTATCAGAAGAGAAGTGATAGCATAGGAAATTCCCTTGGCCAGGTTAAAATTCTCCCTAACTTTAATGCTGCCATATTTCAGCATTAGCAATGCACATGACTCCCTGATTAACTTCTAGAGGATGGCTGAAGTCTGGCTTCAGTCAGCATTGCTGATCCTGAACATTATCACATATTTCTTTATCAAGATTATTATGTTTAGGGCCAGGGTGTGAATCTTGCTATGGAAAGCACCTTACTATGCATAGTACATAGACTTGGGTGGTACTTTTTGCAGAATAGGATACTGTTCATTAGGGTCTAAATATACTTTAGTTACTATTATTAATGACTGTAATGACTGTAATGAGCTGAGTAATGAGCTGTAATGACTAAATTATTTTTTTCATAAACAAGTTTTCACAGAGATATGCATAGCTAGCTTTAATTTAAATACATATTGATTCCTACTCACCATTTTCTCCTTTTTCTTTTAATACATCTGAACATTATATCCATTTAAACATGCAATGTTCTCACAAAAGACTTATAGCATATGAACTTAATATAGAACAGAAACACATCTGCCATGGATTAAAACAGGAAATTAGAGAAAAGGATCAGTTAAAAAATCTGCAGGGTGTTTTATTAGCCACCTGATTTTCTCTAAGTTTTGTCTGATCTGAGTTAACTAAGGTTACTTTTAAATAAAACTAGCATTTTTGCCTTAGATGACTGGATTTACTCGTAGCTAAAATTTTTATACCTCAGAGGTAAAAATCTCTACTTTCATCCCTTTGGAACACATAATGTAGGTTCTTCATCATAGGAAGACTTAATCACCTCAGAAATACTTCAGTGAAGTTTGCAATTTATCTTTCTATTAATTACTCCTATGTTGTACCCTAGCTTCTTATAACCCGGCTCGACAGCAATTAAAGCTGTGCAAATAATCATCTTCCTGCAGTACAAAGATCTTCAGGAAATATGTTCTGGCTTTTATCTTAAAGATAAGAACGAACCTATTTGGACAAAAAATGAAGTTTTTAATGAAAGCCTTCTGGGAAAAATAAAGAAGGAAAAGCCAAATCATTTTACAACGCTATTAATTAAGTCAAGTTTATGAAACTGGCTTCAGGGTTTTCCCTGTAAAAACAACATCAAACTCTTCTTACATACATCATGCTTCATTAACACTGTTCTCTTCCTATTATGTCTCTAATGAAAGAATACCATCACTTGAAAATGAAATGTCAAAATGCTGATAAGAAAACAGAAATGATTTGACACTGGAAAGTAGTACTTTATAGATGGCAATTAATGCTAATGAAGCAATTTATTAGGTACTGACACTTATCTGTTTCATTAGAATGTTGCTCCTGTTAAAAAAGGGGGGGGGGGGAGAAGGAAAGGACAAATGTTCTCGTCTTAACAGCTGCTCAAACTACTGTGATAGACATGCTGGATAGTTTCTAGGCAGTATTTTGACTGTAATTGTGTTTTCAGACTGCATAAATCATTTTGTCTTTTACCATATACCCATGCTTTCTAAGGGGAACACATATTTCACTGATTTCACATTTCAAAGTGCAGAACAGCTTCACAGCACAATTATCTAAATATATTCCATCTAGTTGTAAATACTTTAAATTGAACTCTTGACCTGACACTATTGGTGTTAGCTGGTGTAAATGATCAAATAAGAAGCAGGACCAGGAGTTCACTGTGCTTGAGTCTGTTCTCATAGACCTTACATGACGCTGAAATCCCTCTTTTGTGTGTTTTTTACTCTTGAAAAAAGCTGTGATACAAGCAGAACTTAAGAGTTCTCTGGATGTTGAAACTTCCTTAAGTGATACTTGAAAAATAGTTCTTTTCAGAAACTGGATCTACTTTTCAGTACAGACTGGCTGGAAAACATGCTGCTTTTCAGCCGTTTTCTTAATATTCTGCTCCTAATATGCTGGAATACCAATGCAAAATCCCAACTATATTGTATTCATCTGCTAGTTAGGAAGAGCTATGCTTCTGCATGTAGAAGGCTGTGTACATATATTTACATTTACTTAGGTGAAACATAATTTACTGTTCGATACAAATGTTGCTCTTAAATATATGATTATTGACTATACAGCCTGTAAAATTCCCATACATTTTATAAATTCATTATCATTCATTATTGTAATAACATGATAAATTTTGACACTAACTTGCTTTATTATAATTCAAGTTATAAATCAAAGGTGATAAGTATCTCTTTGATTTTAAGACTGAATAAGGCTTTGAAGTGAAAAGAACAGGAGTCCAGGAGATGACAGTTAGCAGCTTTATTCAGCTGCTTTCTTTGATTATCGAAGAAAAATTTCAGATAGTTTCAGGTTTCAAGGTTGATGAACAAGCTGTGGTAATGGCATCTTTTGAATCTCATCCATGATTTTAAAGATAGAAGCTATACTAACGAAAATAGTTACSCTGTGTTTTAAGACATCTTTGTTATTCCTCTCTGCTGCTTTCTTAATTCCCTCTGACTCTCAGTCCTCTATCTTCCCACATCTGTGCCTTGCCTAGATTACTGCCTTGCTCCCATTTGGCCAACATCCTTCTCTTAAACCCCATTCCTCCCAGAAACGTTCCCAAACATACCACCTCTCCATATTCCCTTTAGCTGAATGTTTGTCCAATTTCTGTTTTAGTTTTATTAGTTATTTATTTGGTATAATATAAGTTCCTTTCCTCATAAATGAATTTTAAGTGATTTTAATAGCTAACTGAAATTCTAGATGGAAACTGTCTTGGTAGTAATGACTTATTTATAGTAAATATCATCTAAATTTAGTACACTCCCTTCTTATTGGTAGCTTAGTTCTGTTTCCCTGCTCTTCACCACGTGGTTCTTCTGGCCCCTTTYCCAATAATGTACAGTGTAGTGTTACTGTAGCTTATTTTGTGAGTAATTTTTTCCTGATGAGAAGTAAAATGCAATTAAGTTCAATGATTATAACACAGTCCAGAGCACAGCAAAACCTACTGTACTTGAAAAAAGTTACTATGTCCAYGTAACTTCTACAGCAGTGAGGAGCATGTAGAAACCTTAGAAACATGATAGCTCATGGTGGAAGTTGCTTGCATTTGGTGGAGTTTTAGCAGATCTGTGATTTCTGAGAGACCCCTCGCTCCTTCATAAGTAATGTGTGCCTGTTATCTTCACGTGAGCAATTCCATATAAACTCCTCAAGTAAAAATTTGTTTCACATCTCTCGTGTGAATTACTTCTATTGAGGACTGGGGATTTAAATTAAATTTTGAATCACCATCTTCTGAGAGTTACAGGGTGTTTTTGTTCCAGTCTTGTGTGTGATGTTACATTATAGTATCATCTTTGGAATGACCTCATACTTATCCATATAAGTGTTTCACAATTCCGACTATGTATAGTTATAAGCTGGAGAGAGCATTAAGAGATAATTACAGAATTCTGGCAAGTGTGGAAGGCATTAATTCTTTAGCAAAGGCTTCTGCATGTGAAGTAACACTCATTTACAAAGTCACACACCGACTTTTCATACTTCTTATAAAGGAACATCATCTTATGTGCATGCAATTTAAGACAGGCAAAGGATAACGGTTAAAAATATCAAGCTATTTACAGATAGTCATTTACTCTAATAAACTGTTGCTGCACAGTCTGGGTTGTTCAACCATATCTTTAGGCATAACAGAGTTCTCTACAGTATTATACTTTTACTATTCTTTCAATACTTTTCTATCAGTTTAAAATATTAGGATTATTTAATATCAATAATATTTCATGTTAGTGTTTATAATGGTACTAGCTATACTACAGAATATTTAAGATCAACTGGTAATGAATTCAGTAAACAGAATTACTAGTCAAAAATAACAAAGATCACTTAAATATCAAATATTTCATATAATATGGAAATGCAGTTTCAGCACCTCCTTTTGATGTGACCCAAATTATTGTTTCACCCTCAGTCTGAACAAAGAAAGCTGAAGTGCTATCAGATCCTCTCTAATTCTATGCTGAATGTGAATTATTTTAATGCACAGACCACTTTTCAAAGTGCCTCATATATTGCCTAAGCTAGACACAGCCTCACTGTGCAGCTAGACAACGTTTTGTCTGGACTACACTAAGTACCGGGCTTTCTTTTAGGAAAAGATTAGTGAGACTTGAAATCATAAGATGTAGTAACACCGAACTGCACATTATTGGGATTGAGGCCAGAAGAACCACATGGTGAAGAACAGGGAATCAGAATTAAACTACCAATAAGAGGGGAGAGTCCTAAATTTAGATGATAATTGCTGTAAATGAGTAATTATTTCCAAGACAGTCTGTACCTAGCAGAACTCTTCCCCCTTCCCACCTCACAGTCCCTGTTCTGTGCACAGGTAGGTATTGACCCTTCTCAGGGGTCCCTTCTCAGTCTATTGGGTTTTCAGTTTACCTTTTTTTTTTTTCAGTCTAGGTTCTCTACCCTAAAGAGTAGATAATTTTAACTCTATTTATTTAAGAAGGCATCTTCCTTCTCACTTCCTGTACTTCTCTTTGTCAATGCTCTGAGGAGAAGTCTATGTGGTGACTGGGCAGGGGAAAAGAGGGAAAGMAAGCATGGGTCTGAGATTTGTAGTTATCTTTGACAGGTTGAAAGGTGGATTGATTTAAACTAGCAATCAAGAAGCAACAATTTGAGTTGTAATTTTTTATAGGTTTCATTTTCATCCTCATTGGCTGTCACAAGCAGTAAAATACCTTTTTATTTCAGTAAGATATTTCCTTTACACATTCATCACTGCAGCTTTCTTTGTTAAGGAGAAAGATACAATAAGGGTGAATATTTCAGACTGCTCACCTAGGGACCTAAATTACATCACAGGTGCCAAAGTCCAAAAGAGCAATTAAGCTATATTACTCTTTAGGACCTACAGTATTCCCCCTAAAATTTTCCCAGTTGCTCATGGAGAAACATTTGTTTGGGAAGCAACGCACCTTCCTGCTGCCAAYTGTCTGTCATGTTACGGGTTTCAAATATGGAGGTTCCTTATTTCCAGACGGAGGCAGTCCCCTAAATGCATCGTGAGCATATTAAAACATGATGCCAGAATGGAGATTCAGCAGAAATCAGAGCAGCCTTTGCCACTTATTCAAAAGTACCAAACTGGTGGGGTCACTCATTCAACAGGTGCCTAAGTTCAATACTGGGGCAAATATCATGAATATCTTTGTATAACACCTTTCCTATTGGCAGCTGTAGGTCATGGGGGCTGAACATAGCCTGACAAATAATTTTTCAGGCCTTTGGGCCACTGTCCGATGTGATTTTTGCTGTAAGTTTCTCAGATTTGGGCAAGGAGCAGGCCAGATGAATTAGCCTGGTAGTCAGCGATCTGCTATATGGTCCGCCCTTCCTAAAGGATCTCCTGAGTCTTCCTTGTCATAAGGTAGAACGGACATACAACCACAATACAAGTGCATATCTAGTCACAGGATGGGACTCCATGAACAGAATGGAGCAGACAGAAGCCACAGCATATGCCCYATGTCACATAAAGTTTGACTATATGTTGTGTATATTTTTGGTCACATCATCACAATATAGTTAATTGTTGCAAAATAGTCTAATAACTGTACCAATAATATGAGACTAGAAGTACTGCACTTTTCATACCCTTAATTATTATCAAAATGAGAGATGAACTCTATTATCATGATTTGATAAATAGTTAGGATGAGATCTTTCAGAGGAATGATTCACATTTTTATAATTAACTTGAATGATAAAAAGAGATTTGAGAAGCTTTAAAAACGAAATGTGATTAATGYATAATTATATATTTTAAATGGGAATAGCAGAATTCTTTTTTAATTTATAAATTACATTTTCTACTGAAGTTTGTTTAAAAATAGTCAAGCTTTCAAATGTTCAATGAATTGATATGATCATTCTTCAAACAGAAGTTGTCACAGATGTTACACAGTCTAATCAACATGTAAATGTTGCTCATCAGTGCTCATCTGTGTCCCAATTTACTAAACTACTCACGCATATCAAGTTAATCTTACAGTTAAGGAAGTATGAATTTATGCTTTGCTCCATGAGGATCCTGGTTTAACTTGATCACTTGATTTAATCCCTTGTTTAATCTGATCACTGTGGTTTTCCATCCTTTAGCAGCTACTCCTGAATTTGGGTAGACTTAGCTCATTTTTGTTGAAACCAGCTGCATCTGTCATGGTTTGGGAGGAGTGAACTTTGTCTTCTAATAGTCTCATATTCTTTAACCCTTACTAAAACAAATCCTGCTAGCCYGAACAACTAACTAAAAACCTAAAATTAGGAATGGGCTGCTATTGTATGCTAGTGAGATCTCTCTATATGGGTTTCCCAGACTGGTCCAGGGCTATTTGAAATTCCTGCTGCACGACAAGTTTGTCCTATCCCTTTACCCCCTCCATTTGGTAGAAGAAGAACAGACTCCCCAGTTGGGGTCAAGAGTGCAGAGTTGGGAGAGCAGTTGTCAGAACTGTGCACCAGCCTTCAGTATTGTTTGAGCCCCATTTGGAAGTGGCTGGCACCATAGCTACTGTTTGCCAGACTGAAATGAGGGAGATGGCACGTATCTGAGTGCAGGAGCAGGCTTGATGGGTGACATGAAAAGCACAGCTTCMCCACAAAACATGGGTTGCATTTAGTCACACACCAGGAATAGATATGGATAGTTAAATTTGTATGTCTTACTGTTACAGCCTGTGGTACCTGACTGCTTTTGCTGCCTAATAGCGCTGTCCCTTCCAGTGTCTTAACCTGGGACTGAACAGGATGCATCCAATATTACTGAGGGAGCTGGCTGATGCCATTGCAAGGCTCTCCTGTATCATCTTTAAAAGATCATGTTGAGTGAGAGAGGTTCACGATGGTAGAAAAAGGCAAATGTCACCCACTTCAAATATGATATGAAAAAGGATCAAGAACTACAGGCTGGTCAGCCTCATCTCAACACAATATCTCATCTCAACAGCCTCCTATAGCATCCTTTAGCCAAACTGATGATACTCGGACTGGATGGGTGGACTGCAAAGTGGATGGAAAAACGGTTGGACTCTCAGGCCAATAAGAAAATTGGCTATTGGCCAAGGTAGTGGCCAAAAGCTAGAAGTCTAACTGGTGGCTACTTACAAGCGACAAGTTCAAAATGAGTAAGAAAAACAAGCTATTCATCTGTCAATTATCCAGTCATTACCACATCCATGTCTGCAGGTTAGATGTCTACACTTGAGTTAGTTACTAGTTACCGYTCCTTCGAATCAATGGAAGATAATAGGCCCTTCCAGGGCATAATTCGTTCCATCATAAAGTAAACATCTTGAATAACATCTTGAATAAATGAATCATGCCGTAAAAGTAAGTGTTTCTCCATAAGGACTCTAAGTGAAGAGAAGACTAACCACTTCAGTTGTATTGGTCGAGAGACACTGGCATGTACACTGCTGAGATGAATCTCTGTGTAGACTAAGAAAGATATAAACATGACYTGGGCCTTTTAAGAAGCAGGAAGGGAAATCTGCTTATTTTTGTTGTAAAGAAAGACCTACATCCGTCTATTTCACTCAGTAGACCAGTGTATCTTACTGCTACTGAATATAGTAAAATATGTATATTAGCAAGTTGGGAACTGGTTTAAGACTCACTGGAGCACTTCTTAGGACATCTGCTTAAATGTATCAGTCTCTAGAATATTAGAAAGTGAAGAGAAACATAAGAGACCTCTCTAGACATGTTTTCCTGTTGTATTTTCTTAGCAAATGAGTTGCAACTATAAATAGTTATTTACACAAGAAAGAATAATACATGCAATGATCTTTCCTGCATAACTCTGCAATAAAGAAGTGTTTMTAATATTTACAGAATTAATGCTTAATTATGAAATGGAAAATATACTGTTAGTACTTACTAAATGACAGCTAGACTATTCAAATATGGCCATAACAGTAAAAAATTACATATGCCCAGCCCTTTATATCATCAAAGCTCCTTATAAATATTCATTAAAATGAGTCCAAAATGGCAAATAAGGAAAAATAATTTAGACTTACCCACATTTAATCTGCCTGTGACTTCCCCATTTGAATTGCGAGCATTGACAGTCACATTGTGAGTAGACTGGAGAAGCAGTGATGAGTCCTAAAGTATGGAGAAAAAAACTAYAGACTCAGCATAATAAGTAAATTGCAAATAAATTTCATAATGTAATTTAGTGTTTATATTAACTTAGTCATGGAGAAGAGCTTTTCAGTTACAAAACCATCTATAGATATCATCAAATAATTTGGACAAGTACTTCTGATTATCTCAACTACATTAGATTTRAAATTCAAGAAAAGTTAAAATATTTCTCAAGTGACCAAAATTGACATTATTGGCCCAATGAACACAGTTGCTAATATTTCATCTTTTGAAAAGAATGACTTAAGTCCTAGATTTACTATGTTCCTATACAAAATTGGCACCCTTAGAGGACAGTTATTTAATTGAAATGTGAGTACCTTACACATTTTGGGCATTCAYACTATCATAGCAAATTGGTCAGAGGCATGCATTTGAGCTCTACCTCCTATATAGTCCTTACAACCTATATGCTTTGGCTTGACTTAAGCACTTGGCACTGACTCCCCTGGCAAGGAAATTCAAATAGTTGTTGACAGGCMAAGTGGCAGGTTAACTAGCTGAAACCTGACTTTGGTAGATGAGAGTACAGATGAGAATGTGTCAGCCTGAATTAAATTGTCTTCCTGCCTCTTACCCCTCCGGAACTATGTCAGCAGACTGAGCRGCATCGCCTGCTCGTCCACTTCCCCATGCTATGATTTAAGCCTCATTCGTCCTGTGTTGTCTCCCTTCTCATTCTCCAGAACATAAACCCACATATGAAGATCACAAAACAACACACTTATAGTTAATCTAACTCTTCTTTGCCAGTAAATTTGTRTTTCAGAAAGGGCTTAAAGCATTAAAGAAACACACGATCTCATGAAAGATTAAAGGAAATATAATCAGCTCCAGACCTTTGTAGCTGGCAAGTTATCTAAGGAACAACATAAATTCATRGGCTGGGTACAATAGGAAATGAGTAAGTTCAAGTTAAAAACAAAAGCAAACCCCAATTTGAACATTTACATGGAAGAGAGTGCGCCCAACAGGAGGAGGGCGTTTTGGCCATTCTGTGCTGAGCTGAATGAGRTATGTAGTTGAGAGAGACAACTGCCATACCTCGTGGTATGGCACTGGTAGTATGTGTCTGTGCTACCACAGGCTAACTCTCAGTTTATTGCAGAAAAGCCATCAAATTAGGTAGCAACTTTCAATGCCCTCTCAGAGCCTGAGATCATAGGGAAAGAAATCTAATCTGACAAGATGCATCAAAGGCTTAGCATGAACTCCTCAGACCTTCTCCAGTTTCATCCACTTTTCTGCAATGGCCCAGAAGAGCTCCAGTGAGTTTGCGTAGGACTGGAAGGTTCAAGAGAAAAGAACAGTTGGCCCAGAAAAGACATGTGTCTTACCCAAGGAAAGGAGCCTTGAAAAGGGGATGTATCAAAGTACACTGTCCTTGAAAGGACACTAGCCACATGTCATTTATGTAATTCTCTGTCAACCCTTCTAAGATCTCCCTTTTCAACTCTGTTCAAGCACCGTCCTTCCTCCCAGCYCACCAGCATGAACTTCAAATTCTGCATCAAACTGACAACAAGTATTTGAGAATATTTTGCAGTGAGGCAGGGCAAAACACACCTGCCAATAAGCAATTGCAGCTGGCTGCATCACAGCTACGATATTTGCAGAGCAATCAGAGTATGCTTAATCATCATCTTGTGCTACTTTTGGAAGCCAGGGCATGCCAGGCAGGTGTAATGGTATCATCATTCATCTCTATCACACCTCACAACAGTCTACACTAGCTATGACAGGCAAATCAAAATCGCACATCATTCTTTCTTACACTACAGTAAGTATGGAAATACTTCACCAAAAACATCCAGATGGGCTAACTCATGACTTAGTTTTACACTTATCAAATTGCTCCCAGATGAGTTTCTATTCATTATTCCCAGACTTCCCCCTCTGAACTTCAGGCCCGTTAGACTCTCCCTACCAAACCCTGGTCTTGAGGAGCAGACAAGTAGCTGTCTTGAAAGACCTGGCTGCCCACCGTGCTCCATCACATTAGATAYAGAGTGAGTAAGGAAGCAGACTCATAACAAGGGAACTGGCAAGGGTTGTTTGGGAGGGTCTAAAACCTTTGCAAGGACAGGAGTGAGTGGGTTCATCTTGTGTTTTTCTTAGGCTTACTAGCTGAATTGTCTTTATATGAGGCTGATTTAGAGGGAGACAGTCTTGGCCATTGTCTTCACTTGATTTTAAGTAGGAGAGACTAAAAGGCTGGTCACCTTCATCTGTATCAGCAAATTGCAACAAATTGGTAGACTTAACATGAGCAGTGAGGGAGATGATTTTTGTAGCACAGGTACTTTCATCCTGAAATTTTATTTTGTGGATACATAACCAGGACTCTAACTGATAAGAGTGATCCGAGTTTGTTAAAGTAGCAAGAAATGCGTTATTTAAGGGGGGTAACAACAAGCTGCTCTTTTATGACTTTAAAGGGAATACTCACTCATCCCTTGAGATGTAGTTTCTAACTACTGCAGTGTTGTTAACTATCAAACCAGTCTCTATCACATAGATGGTTTCAGGTACTTCTGACTATGTGGACTGAAGCTAGCCTACGCATACCTTTAATGGCTAAGCTCTGAAAATCACTCCTGGGTGATGTTCCTATTGTAATTCAGTGTTTAGAGTATTAGATAACATGAGAACTTTGAACAAATTTTGTATGAAAAATTGTATTGCAAACACAYCTAGTAACCGTGGTAAAAGTAATATACACTGTGGAGTCCACCTTATACCAATTTAATGATAACAGGTTAGTATGATGGGGAGAAGAAAGGTCAAAAAAGACTAGTGGTAAATATATTACATATAAATACGTGTCAAACAACCCACAAATGTAGGAATCTCTATCACATCTATTTGATTGCTGTTGGTTGATTTAGAAAATAAATTAGTAATATTGATTTTAAGTGCAAATAACCTGTATTATGTATCTGCAGTTTCCACATGTGTTGTTGACTAATTACAACTAGTAACATATTTCTAAATGCTCATTCTCTATCTTGACATGAATATGTATTAGCTAAGATGCAAAGGAATTGCCCACAACTCTGCTGGACTCATAATGAAGGCATAAACTTGTAATAGGCTCCAGAGATGATACACAGCAAGTCGATTTTCTGCTGCTTATTTTCTTAGCACTTTGGAGACCTCATTAGGTGAGAAAAGCTGTTAAGAGACTGCAAGGAGAAAACTATTAAGGCAAGGCAGAAAGCTGCTATGATAGCCACGAGTGGCCCAATTCTCTAACAGAAAAACTTAGAAAAAGAAATCATAACAAATAAGCAATTTTATGAGAATAAATACATAGAAAGGGCACCCAAGAGATCAAGCTGCAGGCATTTAAGCCTCTGGAGAGTTAAAATACTTTAAAAACCAAATAAACAAGCAAAAAGACCTGATGAATTATCAGTTCATAGGGGGTAAGACATCCAGTAGCCTGAAGGCTCTAATTAATGCACGCTACTAATGATCACAATGGGTCATAAGGCAGCTAAGCTTATATTAGATGCTGCCACAACTCTGTTTTCCTGTATTGTACCAAATGTATTAAGAGATAGCAGGAATATTAAAAGAGCACAAAAAGTAGCTCGACATTGCATAAAGATTTTTCTGGGCCGAGGGAATTCTTAAGTATTAGCTGTGCTGGTTTTTAAAAAGTTACATGCCTTATTGGCTAAACAACCTCAAGAGAAATGTTTAAGCACATAAATAGTGTTCCCACTGCTTACAAGACAGAAAAGAATATAGTGTAAGGAATAAAAAGGAAATATAGATTTAGTAATGCAACCTCATTGTCTAATTAAGAGCTGTTCATGGAAATATTTATTGCAGAAATAGAGAAAAAAAGAAAACTTAATGGACATAAAAGATGTTTACATTGCTGAATTTTAGTAATTTAGCATTTTAAAAACCTCATCCTAACTCCAATATCAGACATCTTCTGATAAACTTATTTACATTTCTCTTGCTATAGAGATACAAATACTTTTTCCCTACTTGCCGGAAAGACACATATTCACTATTCTTCCTAATGGATTTGGTAAGGATGGTTATGTGTTTCAAGCAATGAAAGAGCTAATTTTGCTCTTACTGTCATAGAATAGTACTTTACTCAGTGAAATTGTCCCAGAGGCTGATGATATTGCTCATGAAATATGGATTTGTTCTGTGAGATTTTGAGTGACAGAAAGCAGTTCTTAGAAGTATTTGTTTCTGTGACAAGAAATAGATTTTGCTCTACAAAAAATTCACTCAAGTTAAACTCAAAGTTCACCTGCATACTTCCAAACCAATTCATCATCTCTTTCTTCATCAAAACCCAGTACTACAATAAAAATCTCCCATACCATACCAATTCTCATTGTTAATTTAAAATTAATCTGCTTATGAAATATTTCCTTTGACCAAGTATGTTATTTCTCTTTGCTACCTCAATACTAGTAATAAAAAATTCTTTTTAAACAACATTCCACCCTAAATCTTTCCACTTAGTCTTTCACATTTTGTGTGTGTGTATATATATATATACATATATATATATATATAAACATATATATAAAAATATCATACTTAAAGTATCTGTGTCATAGAAATTACAAAAATGGAACTTATTAGTGAAACTATGACTTCCATAGAATCCTCTAATTTTAGAGGTATTTAAACCATTCTCTAAGCATTCATTGGTTGCATAAACAAAACAAATGATTTCACAGGGAAACAGGCATAAAAAGTAGTCTCAGTAAAACCATTGCAAAACTTTCTACAGCACTTTTAAAATTTAAGCATTACTTATGTACAATGACCATAATAATTTCCTTATAGGCAATTTCTTATGATATACCTAAGAAAAAAATGGTAATTTTGCCATAGTATCTGAGCAATGACCTTAATCATTTTTATAAAATATTTGCCATGTTCTTCCATCATATATTCAATAGCATATTTACATGCATCTTCACAATATATTATTACTGGCATGCAAAAGATGTGTATATGTATATATTTGTGTGTGGTTGTGTGTTTTTTCCTGACAGATGCCTGGACTTAGCCTATATTTGACTTTTCATAAGTGCCTTACGTTTACTTTAGCATTATTGAAAGATTATCCACTTACTTACCACTCGAGAATGAATTTCTTTGGCATAAAGAGGGAATAAGAATTCTGATTCCCCTTCCAGACGAAGACCTTCTTTTGTAACCCGCAGATGTCCCATTCCAGTCTAGGGGGAAGATGCAAGAATGATGTATGTTTTAGTATTGTTGCTGTGTTCATTATTTGTTCCTTTCATAAACTGAACCACTCCAGAGCTCCCTGCCTCCAGTCTACCAATAAAGATACCCGCACTAATGCATTTAAAATTTTGACAATTGCTCATTTATCCAGGAATATTTTTATTTCAGAAATTGTAGCTTTCAAGAAAAAGGTGCTGAAGTAGGAATATTTTAAAGTAAATCTAAATATTTTGAGAAAAAACACAATATTACAGTAATTAACATAAAATGAAGTACATTTGTATTGGTCATGCTTAAATATCCTTTGTGTGTTCTTTATAAAATTTTACACATATGAGTATTCACATAAAATAAACTTTATGATCATTTCTCAAGATTTATTCTATCAATGGTACATTTTACAGGAAATGTAATGCTTCTGGATCCATTATAGGGAAGAAGAGGGATTTTTATGTGCTCCCCTTTTCAATACTTATGTCTTTCTTTTTAATTCATTCTTTTCTTTATTCTGTTTACTTTTTTCCTCCTCTACCACTAGGTTAAGGCTCCATATCTTACACAATCCCATTGCTTTCTCTTTTTGTCACTTCCTGTCATTTTTTTCTATTTTCCTCATTCTCTGTTAATCTCTTCCTCCTGATTCTAGCTGCTTCACTTTCCAAACCATTTCTGTTTTATTCTCTATTTTCTTTTCTTCTCCAGTATCATATAATTGATTATGTGAAATATGCAGTGAAGAATTCCTTCAGTAGGTATCTCTGAGGACTTCCAGGCTTCTGCTGAGGGACATTTCACAGGTCTTTCGCTAAATTGTAAAGGGCTTCTCCCTGCTCCCCACTACGTAAAAAAAGGAGGAAAAGATTGGCCAAAAGTATCTCAGCCTTACAACTCAGCTACAAACAAAAATTTGCTAATTACCAACTATCTCAAGTTACAAGAATAGATGGGAGGCTAAATAACAAGCAGACCAAAATCTAAAAAATATTTCCACTCCAAGTTTCTTCAGACTGCTCAAGAAGACAAGAGGAGATACACGGTGTGCCACTAATGACGTATCAACAATCTATTCATACTAGAGTTACACCTACCATTGAGAAAAAGTCCCAGCTTTAAGAAACTTTGATTATTTTCAAATATTGTACGTTCTCTCCAAAGAGACCACATGTAATCGGAATCATGTCTAACCAGACTTCAATGAAAAGCTTTTGCTATTGTATTTTAAACAGGTTTGCAGAGAGAGAAAGAGAGAATTAAAGAAGTTTTGGTTAAATTTCATAAGGTAAGAAATAGTCACGTCAGTAGTTCACTCCACTGGAGAGTACAACAGTGATTCCTCCTCTGCAGAGATTTAGTTACGGAAAAAGGCTTTTTTAGCAGCTATTTATGGACTCTGTTATCAGATCATATTCAGAGATTCACATCTGTTAAATATTTTACTGCTTTGAAATATATAGTGTACTGCCTTGTTTCAGTGGAATAAGAATTTCTAAATTCAAGACCATTGCAAAGCTTTTAAAAAGTGTCTAGGTGTATAGTGATACTTCTCACTATGAAGAGCCCCCCTTTGGCTTTCATAATCACAATTACTAGGCAATACTGTGTGACTTCTAAACGTGTTTTTGAAGTAAAGAGTATGACACTATTCTTTCCCAACTTGTAACTCAAAATAGGGATCATTTCAGTCAATAAAAATTCATAGGTTTTAAGATGAGCATTTTTGAAAAATATGATATGAAAATATCAAGATATTCTAAATAAATACCACTAAGAACTGGCTTGATTATTATTATTATAAATATCACTAAGAACTGGACTTGATTATCTGCTCTGATCCCATGCCTTTTCCCATCAGGTGAAAGTAGATTATATGGTCTCTATAATTTCTAACATTCTATTATCAAATTCTACAATAAATTAAACTTCATTAGGTTTAAACATGGTTTTCACATTTTTCCTGGAATATTAGGAACTAAACAAACAGTAATTATAGAATAAATGTAAAAATGGCATTAACAAATCTGAAATTCAAAAAGGCAGAGCAAGAAGTAAGACTTAATCTTGCCCTTGAAGCACATCAGGGAAAATAACAAACTCCTGGGTGGCAATCTCTGTCCTGCCTTCAGTTTTGCCAGGTAGGAGCTTTTAGCAGAGACAAAAATCTATAATTGTTGTTAAAAAATAAGATTATAAAATTTACTCAGCAAACATTTTCTAATAGATTCAGATCCTGCAGTAATGATTATTCTTAAAATGCCCTGTAGACAACAGAATATCTTTTAAATCAAGAATAACATACTATGTGGCAAAACACAACATTTCAACTTATCTATAAGTTCTTGTTTTTTCATCCATTCAGTTCTATCACTCAGGATCAGTTTGTACTCAAGTATGTCCTGCGTTCTTCATGAGATGCTTCACAAAAACATTGACAAAATGTTTTTGTTCTCTCATATTTGAACCAAGAGTCTCATCATCCATTCTCATCACCTGACAATTTATGAAGTTCATAAACATAAGAAAATTTAGACTAAATAAATTAAAGACTGACAGATGAACTCTGTAACATACACGAGAACAATAAAAATGTGTGTTTTACTATCAACTTTGTGACCATAGTTATAATTCCATTATTACCACAATATCTGARCATCTCATGATTTTAAAGTACTGAATTTTGCAGTTCTGTGAGATGGGGAAATTATATGATCCCCTTTTTGTAGTATGCAAACTAAAGTTACATGAAACGTAAAGAGAAAGTTTTAGGATAAACAATCATCCTAAAGCACTGAGATTCAATGATAAGGTCCAAAAAAAGGAAGATTATAATAATTATATATAATACTCTCTCAGGAACCACTCTGCCTTTTACATTGCAGCACACATGGTTTAGGAGAAGCCAGTTATTATTTACCAAGTATTGTCACTTTCTCACCAATGTGCAATCTTGATGCTTTCAGTTTTAAGGATTATATTCTATTCCTCTTCAAAGCATTGAACAAAAATATTTCTATTGATTTGAGAAAAGGATTCAAATGTAAGTCGGATGCAGAATGTGATGCAGTTAAATAATAAGCTATTGATCAGGAAGAAAAAGTGCTTCATTAAACATACTGGCTGTATCATAAATCTGGACTCCTGCTACCCTGATGCTGATGACTGTCACCGCTTGCGTGTGCTCACCCTTAGCTCTTACACTCTGTTGTACAAATCACCCTGAGACTCTGTGTTTGCTAATTACACAGATAAAGCCCTCAGCAAGGTTTCTATACAGCACTGACCTGCATAGAGGAGGAGGATGAAATGATTTTTCTCTGCAGACACTGAGCAGGTTTTGCTATCGCTGCAAGGAGTTGACTGATGTGGCAACTACTGGCAACAGCCAAACCCTGAGGCAGCAGCGATGCAATTTGGCATCAGTCTCCACGAAGGTGCAACCAGCTGCTCATTTCAAAATTGCTATGCTGTTTCTAATTGGAGTAACAGGGCGTATTTAACAACAGTATAAGTTTTTTTTTCATTATTTGAAATGTTCTTATGGGTGTAAGTGCTTGTAGAAACCAAGACTAGGGCTTCTTCAACAAATTGAAGCTCTGAGTGTGTTCAAGCCTCATACAAGCTCACCAAAACACCCTCTGAGTCAGAAATCATGTTCTAAAGGGCAATTGACAGCTATTCAGCCCATTGTATAGATAGAGGTACTCCAAATCACCTGAAACAAGTAGTGACCACTACTGCAATCTTAGTTAAGACTTGTGGTGCCGTGGAGCATCTGGAGGGAGGACTATTTTGGATTATCATTCTCTTAGACTCTAGAACATGATAAATGTCAAATCACTCTCCTCTGAAATAAGGGTAAGCAGTTCCACGCTCCACAAAGCCAGTAGAGAAGCATAGTATGTCCACAAACTGTGGGAAGAACCCTGAAGTTTCTTTCAGGGAGATGTAGAAGACTGAGCCCTTCATGAGCACCGAAAAGTTCCCAAAGTCATCCTGATGGACTTGGTATAATGGCTTTCTTCTTATGGCTATGAATACCTGTTTTCCAGAAAACTGAGAAAGGACTGGCAAAAGCTAGTTGGACAGGATTGGTATGGCTAGTACAGAGAGTCTATTTGTTAAAGCTGAGGATGTAAACAATTTTTCTCTTCAGAGTGGAAACCAGTAGCTGCAGCTCCAGGTCTCTTGCATGTACAGTGGCTTGCTTTTCTCTGAACGTTTCACTGAAGCTGAGTCTCTTGCAGTTTATGGCTTATGAACTCAAAAGAGAATCAGATTGGGATTTATCTCCTAAGTCATTATAATAATGTAGTGGTCCATCTGCTGTAGGCACATGGACCTTAGAAATGAGGATGAAGGCACGAAGAACATTTATTCAGTATATGATTAATGATTCTAGCCACCCAAATAAAACTAATAACCATAACTTGCATTTTCCTTCCAGCACAGAAACTGGCACACATGAGGACTCACTACACCAGGTCAACCACGCTTGTTCATATACCTCACTGTTTCTGCACCTTTTTAGCATGGTAGGCGCAACTGCTGTCCTTACATTCCTCTAAACAATGGAAATTAAGCGTCTGGTCTATCAGCTAAGAACTGCAAAGGAAGATGTGTATTTTCCCCTTTTGGAAAGAGGTCAAATACTGAAAAGACAGGCAAATCCATACGTTAGAATGGTTGACACAGTTAAATTTTAAGACCTTTCAAGCATTAGCTTTAACACACACTCAATTCAAAGAAAACGCTTCTTCTCTCAGGAGTTAATAGAATATTTGATTTGTAATACCTGTTCCCCGAACTATTAAGAGTCCATGCATAATGTAGTCACTGATGAGAACTGATAAAGATATTAATTTCAGAATAGACAGGATGCAGTATTTTCATTCAGGTAATACCTTTTCATAGTTACAGGATACTTATACCTTACTTTTAGGTCAGCCTAGGGAAAGACCTTGACAAGTTCAGACTGAGACATCATTTATTGTGTCCCAAAGGTAGTTCAATTAATGGCTTTATAGATCCAGCTTTCACTGCAGTATTTCTTGCAGCAATTACTATTTAGAGAACTTGCTTTGCAAACAAGAGTGTACTGTTTCATTGCAATAATAGGGCTGTGGGTACAGATTGTTAAAGAGCAATCAGCAAAAACAGGATTGGTAATGAATCTGATGAGACTCTCTGTTTGACTTACAATATCTATTTTGGAGCTAAGTACGTGCTTGGTATAATAACATTACTGATGCCTCATCTCATTTTCTGTTGCAAGGATTCTGTTTCCTGGGCTCGCACTGAGAAGGTTATTTGACTCTTGTTCTTAGATGACAATGGGATCTTTTTTGTTAAAGATATTGGTCATATTAAAGCATTCAGCAACAGCAAGCACTCCGATGGGTAAAAGGCTTATTTAATACCTACTGGTATTGAAGTTAATCTTACCTGGCCAGCAAACAGCTGGATAAGGTCTAAAAATACCCTTATTAGATAAAATCAGAATTCAGGTAATTAATAATTCATGTTCATACAGATGTCCATTATGAACTCAACAGTTGTGTAAGGAAGTGGCTAAAAAAGATGTAAATTCAGTATAGCATTCACATCTGTCCATTTCTGATGAGATTTCATTTATAAAACAGGATTAATATTTAAGATGTAGACTTTCAAGATATTTTCAGCTCCTCTTTGTCCTGATATACAGAATAATAGTCCTTCTTAAATAAAGTATTAATCAAAACAGGTACAACTCAGGTGGAAAAAATATCTTAAAACAGCTTGAGTTTCAGCTCTGTTCCTTTGTTCAGAAAGGATCAAATTCTATTTCTAGTTCTGTACCCCATGGATAGACCTTTCAAAGCTGGATAATACTCTACTAGTAAGAATGCCATCACATCTGGCACATCTTATGTGACCAGTCCTCTCAACAACAGAAAAATCCACTGCTATTCCCAGTGTTACATACAGTTATTCAGAAACTCTATTTTTAAAAGATTGGCTAATTAATTTCATTATGTTAATATTTAAATTACACAACTTAGTTAAAGAAAGGGAATTAAATCTTTTCCTTTGATTCATAAAAGTTGTCAAAAAGGATTTTCTTGTGAACAATAGTGCATGATGTTTATTTCTTGAATTCCTCTGAGGAATCAGGAATATTTGTATAGTGTGTCTGATTACACACTGATTGATTCAATATTGTAAATCCTAGCATTTGTACTTGGGCACATTTGATCTTATGGCCTCAGTGCTCCTTGTCTACACAGTAACAGGTATTTCCACTCTGACGGAATTTACTGTCTAAATAGGTATGATGAGCAAAATACGAGAAGAACACTCAAAGGAAAAAGAGATTTGATGTCTTTCAAAAAGCACCGTGGAAAAAATCTGTGCATAGCTCTGTGCGAATGGAATGAGTTAAATATATTTCTGTATGTTTTGTCTTACAGCTATTATGTAAATTTATTTTAATATATTATTATATTAAATAGCAACCACTGCAGTATATTGTAACTAAAAATAGTTCCTCTCCAATAACAACCTAACCTTACTCTGCATTGCTCATCCTTGCCCTCATCTTAGTACTATTGATAAAGAAATGAAGCTTTGGTTAACTTGGATAATTGTTATCATGACTATTTTTTATTTATGTAATTCTCAGTATTTGTAAATATGAGACATTTCTAAACATGTAAAGTTTGTAATTCTTAATATCAATATTTGTGACCACATAGAAGATTTTTCATACAATAACAAACATTTACTATGATGGTGCTCTAATGATATTATTTGAAAGAATCTACCTCTTTTTGATTTTCCCTCTAGTGCACCACAGCAAACTCAACTCTGGTCTTTACAACAGGTCTTTGCAATTCTTCTTTGATTATGTTTTGATAAGGATCATATTTCCAATCCATCCCTTACTCCATGGCTAGGATCATACATTTTCAAATGTGCTTTACATTTTCATGCACTTTCAAAGATACCACATTTTTTATTTGGTTCAAGATGAAATAACAAAATTTTGAAAAAATATATACATTTTGCACTTATAAAGTCAAATTTTCAACTGAAGAAGTCTGCAGTTGACCATGTCATTTAAAATCATGCTCATGAAGGCCAACATTTATTTCGGTCTTGCCTTGCCTGCTGGAGAGTAGGGAAGAGTCAGAGCAGTACTTTAATCTGTGACTTGTGTAGGTGAAACTTCTAGGACAATTCATGTATTTCCCACCAAAATTAATAAGGAGTTTTCCATTCAGTTACATTTTACTCCAGTATTTTTTATGGTATTACACTTATTTACATTTTCCTCACAACTGTATGTCTAGAGAAATGTATATTTGGAAAAGGTTAGTGACTAGTCAGTAGGGCTATATATTAGACAATCATCCAAACGTGGAGAAAAATGAATTCTCACAATCATTTTGTTTGAGCAGATATTAAGACACAAAAATTTTATCTGGAAGAAATTTTAAATGCCAAGAAAGAAATATTTTCTTCCAAATATATGAGACTATTGTAACATATAAATAGAACATTTATGGAGATGTCACCTGGAGGTTCACGGAAAAGGGAGAAAGAAAATCAATTAGGGTAAACACTGAGCAGACAAAACCAGTGATGTAAGTTTTGGGCCACTAGGAAAATGTGAGATATGGAAATCTGTTAAGAACTATGGAAGKCCTTTGAGGAACCAAAAATGTAATGACTTTCCATTTACTTCTCTGGGTGGGGCAGAGAGGTTTCTTAAAATGAATTGCTGACAATGGAAAAACATATGCTAGATAAAAAGTCATGGAATAAATTGTAAGAGTTCTAGATTTTACAGATTTGGCAATTGTAAAAATATTAGGGAGGCTACTAGTAGAATCATTATTAAAGATCTGAAAGTCTTAAAATATTATTTGAAGACTTGCAAAAAAATCACAGAACTCATTAGATTTCTTGTTACTTTTCATCAATGGAAAAAAAATCACGAATGGTTTAGCCATGGTCTATTGCATCATTCTTTCGAAGAATGATAGACAGAACTCTGAATCTATCTGTCCTCTACATAGTGGTTCTCTTGAAAAATCTATACAGAAACACAATTTCTGTGTGAGATAAGAGACAGAATCAATAAAACAACAGAACTCCAAAAGCACAATCCAGTATTAATATTCTTGAAATTGACTGGCAGCCAGAGTACTCTATATTTTAGAAGAACGGACTTTTAATTTTGGATTAATCTTATCAAAGGTTGAATCTCTTTAGCAGGAAATTGACTGTTACAAAATATTTATTGCACTATTATAGTCTTGTGGTACTTACAGGATGGAGGCTCCCTTGCACTAGACACTGCGTACAAACATACAATTTTTAGCTACAAGTACTAACTTGACAGATAATACATAAACAGGAAGATGACATATAAACCATACAAACAAATTTATATCTTAGGGATATCATTAGAGAACAGTGACTACTTTTCAGTGTCACTGATTTCTATGAGAGTTCAACAGGCTCTGGTCATCTAGTGTCAGGCTCAAAATAATTTTATGCTAGATGCACCCTAGTAGTCCCACCTTGGCAATTGAGAAACTCTGCATGGTCGATTTTTTTGATCCAACAATGGGATTTTTATACATGAACATACACGTACTTTATTTGTTTATCAGTCACAGAAATAAAATTTTAAACCATGTTGTTCAAATTCTGTGCTTTGTTTTTTTCAGTACGTTGGGCTAGACTCTCTGGACAGTACTGCAGAATAGGTGAACTCCTCAGTGTCTCTCACAGTCTTTGCCCCCTGATCAACTGTATCAGTACATTAGTTGGGAAGGAGGATGATGAGCAGGAAGGGATCCGCAATATTTTAATAAAAATTAGGATGAGAATTTGTGAGTTTTTAAATAAACTTTTTTAAAATTTTATATTTAAAAAATGTAGCTATAAAAATGTAACTAATAGAATAGAACACTCACTATTAATGATAAAACACAGAATAACATTCCTAGAAAAAAAGCAGAAAGGATCTGCAAGTTCATTAGTGTATGTCCTTGCAGTGAAGGAGAGCTCTTGCTGTGAAAAGTGTGTTCTTTACAGTACATTTTATTGCTGTCTAGTCTAGTTTTAAATGTTCCAAATGATTGGGCACCCCCAATTTAATATGGCATGCTATTACACAGTCTACTAAGTCTAACTGTCATCTAGTAACTCTAACTGTCAGAAACTCTTACTTGATTTTCAGTTAAAATTTTCCTTTCTTAATTCCTCATGTTTTTAGTTTCATATTTCTTATATTTCCTTAAGTAATCCTCTCCATCTTTGGTGTCTGAACAGGCTAAGTATTTAAGTTATTGTTTACATAAGTATTTAACCATATAATCAGTTAATATATTTGAAAATATATGTAACACTCATAAATAGATCAAGACTTGTATCATTATCTGTTAGCTAATGTATATGACCTTTATTTAGCAAATTAGATGTTGTTAGGTCTTCAACATTTTCTCATACAATTAAATAGCAATAGACATTGCCTTATAGAAAATTTTGGAAAATAATTTAAAAAAATATTTAATACTTTGCTTGTGTGTGTTCATTATTAATTGTCAATGAAACCCCAAGAGGATTAGGAAAAATTTAGCTATGTGATAAAAGTTGTAGGTTATGGGTACATGGGTAGAACACTCACTAATTACAAGTGGGCCAGATGAAGAAAATATCTTCAGATAATACTCAGAAAATCCTGCATTTGTTAGTACAGTTGCTGCAGTTGGACAGTTTGTTCCAGTGCCAGAAATGCATGCACATCAAACAGAAACTGGAGGTAGAGACCAGCCTCTAGTCTAAGTGTATAGACCGACCTCCTCACTTCTCATTGCCTGGATCTGTACTTCCAGCTGAAGTGGTGACACAAGAGTAGGCTAAAATTTATCCTGTTCTTAGGAAGAACCATGCTTCAAATATGCATTGCTAGACTRGACATAGCATGCTTGGCCTTTCACAGACCACGTTCATTCCTGTTGTGGTAAGGTGAGCTACAGATTGTTTTAAGGCTTAGTATTAGAGCTTGAGTTTCCTCTTGTTAGTGATTCAGAACCAAGTAAAGTTTAACATGGATGGCAGGAGAACAGGGGATTGAGTGCAGATGCAAACCGTGTTTGACTGATAGTACAGTTACAGCCATAAAGACCTGCTTGTCTCTCTTACATTGCAGTTAAAAAAATTGTCAGAGAAGAACCTACACTAGATGCCAAACTACTGACTGGAGGAAGGCAAATGGTTATTGTGGGAAACACTCTTCTTTCACGTTCTCATCCTTACTAATATGAAATATACCACACAATTGCCTTGACCTTTCTTATTCCAAGATAGTTGTGGTTTCCACAATAACACATGAAACCATGGGTTTCTCCATCAGTGGCTAAAAAGAAATTATCAATAAACTTTGGTACTACATACTTCAATGCTATCATAATTGAATTAATGTGGGGTCTCTGAAAAAGAGAACCAGAATTAGAAGTGGTAATCATCTGATCAGGTGCATTTTTCACACCTGAATTTTAGAACATTATCTTAATAACCTATCAAATGCAATAGTGACTTAAAAGTTTTGGTCTGAGTCTTCACTGATTGTTCTGTAGATAATGGATCTGTATTATGGGTGAAGTTTTGAGGTCCTGAATACTAATTGTTTACGTGACAGTAGGAGAGTAGAGAGAAGTAGAGAGTACCTCAGYCATACCTGTGTCTTCTGTCACTAAATCACCCATCCCATTCAGTCATGGGCCCATATTTTCCTTGTTCAGCTTTTTGCTACTAATGTAGCCGCAGATGTGCTTCTGGTTGCCTTTGATGTCCCTTGCAAGGTCGAACTGCAGCTGAGCTTTGGCTTTTCTGACATCATCCCTACGTGCCAATGCAGGTTTTTAAATTCTTCCTTTGTAGCCTGTCCTGATTTCTCCCTCCTGTACACTGCCTTTTTGSACTGGAGCTCTATCATGAGCTCCCTGCTCAGCCTGCTACATCTTCTGCTACGTTTACTTGTCTTTCTAAGTATCAGATGGATTGTTCTCACATTTAGATGCTGCTGTCTTTAAAGACTTGCCACCTTTCCTGAGCAACTTTACTTTTTAGATCTGCTTCCCGTGTGACCTCACCTGCTAGTTCCCTAAATAAGCCATGTCTGCTTTGCTCAAGTCCACGGTCTGTAATCTCCTACTCTCCTTTTATGAAGTGAAAGGAAACTCCACACAGTTTTGCTATGCTTGTTTAATTCTGAAGGCCTCTGAAACAACAGAGTTCAGAAAAGTGTCCTTTTTTCATCATCTTTCTGAATATCTACAGGGAGTAGATGTATGTGTGATGCATATGTTCATCTTGCCCCATGTCTGCACCTGTTTCATGTTTTTCTTTATCAGCTTACGTTGTTTGTTAGTATTTATAACACKGCCTGTTTTTCAGGTTGAGTCAGGAGATACGTCCATAGATTAACTGTATACTASAGCCTGCTAAAGCTCTGTTCATAGTTTCATTAATATTATAATCTGGATCTATGAATATACAGAGCATGTAATTTTAGTATCCTCCAAGTTATTATTTTACTAAAGATTTAAGGATGTTTTACAAAAAGAGAAAGAAGTTTTATACGACAAAAACTTTTAGGTCTAAACAAAAATTTGGCAGTTTGGAGCAGACTCATCACAAAGGCTGTCCTATAGATACGTGTAATTCAATTACTAACGCATTAAAATCCCCATGAACTATATTTCAAAGATCTTTTCTCAGTAAGCCTACATCCTAAAACCATGTGATATTGAAAGTTTTCTTTGACCAAAAACTGTATTCAGAATTGTATTATAAAAATACCTTTTTAAATGCTTATCATGCCTTTTTTCTAAATGTCTATCAACCTTAGAAAAACATACTTTTTTCTTGTATTATTTTACAGAGAAATAATTCTTAATATTTTTTAGCCATTAATATTGTAATATTRTTACGGGAATAACATTTAAGTGTGTTTATAAAACTTTGACTGGATACTTTAAAAGCATTTGCTAAAAATAAAATATTTATTATTATAAGTAAGCATAAGAAACAGTGTAATCTCTACATAGTATAGCTAGAATGCATATTTAATAAACATAAAAAGTATCCTCACAGCTAAGAGAGACTAATATTCATCAAATAATGGATGACTGAATAGGATAATATTTCACAATTTCTTTTAACCTTCTCCCAATAATAGGGATGTTTAACTGAATAAGTAGGATATATATTAATCAATTGATTTCCAGGAAGACAAATATTTTTTTGAAGTGTAGAATTTAAAAAGTAAAAACATTAATTCCTGGTAATATATTATTACCTCTCTTTTTCAAACAGTCAAGCAAAACTTGGAGGCATAAAAGTTTACTTCCTACAGGAAAAAAAAAAAGATGATAATGTTGGTTCTTTCTACAACTGTTACCTTCATTCTTTACAAACAATACTTCCTTAGACAAAGGAAAGGATTTGGATTCTTCACTTATAGCTCTAGACTTTGAACATCTAGACTTTCTCTTAGCCTTTTCTTAGAGGCTAACTACTTTTCTGGATGATATTTCTAAAGTCTTCTGAGTTACTTTTTCTCTTTACAGATACACTATATTAAAACAATATCTAGTAAAGATCTTTCTCGTTCTTTCACAGCCTCCCATGTACTTTTGCTGGGAATTGTGACACATGCCAGTACTTTAGACRAATGCTATTGTTCTAAATAGCTAAATTTGATATTTCCCTAGAATTATCCTAAATGAATGAAGATGTTGCTGTTGAGTCACTTTTTAACTGCATATGCGAGAAATACAGAGTCTTTAACAGAAAATTAGAGAAAATCCTTAAAATCATGGAACATACAGTCCACCCTGTGCAAGGATATAAGCCTGGATTATTAGAGTTGTTATCCCACTGATCTTGTTGCCAACATGTGAAAATATTGTGCCTCAGCAGATTGAGGCATTTGGTGCCTTCCTTGCACATAAGCAGTAGGAGAGAATATTTTCTGAAAATGGAGTTTCTGATGATATTTTATCATTTTAGACCTGACTGATAGAAATACTCAATTCCATATAAAAAAAACCCAGAAAATAAATTTAAAAATTTTCAAAAAAATAAATCTGAGTCACCTAGAAAACAATTTTAAATAATTTTTACTTACTGATATCTCTATGATTTATGATGCACAGTCAGTAAGTGCACATCATCCTTATGAATTGCATAACAGAAAAATTATATGTGATCTAAGATGTTCTGCATGGTATTATGTACGACAGCAGCAGTGCTGAAAAAAAATTATGTGAGGGAAGAAACTTCATGGGAATCCAAGCACTAGTAACTATATTAGTAAGYAGCATTTATTTCACCTACTTAAAGTAAAAGAAAGCAGAGTATAGAAATGCTTCTAGGAATATCAAGTGCCCTTCATTTGATGACAGAGGCATAATAAAGATAGATAATTGGAYCCTTTCTTCAATGGCAGAGACAGAGCAGTAGGAATTTACAATTGTTTTTCTTGTAACCACTCTATTCAAATCATCTGTGTATCATGATTGCATTTTAGGAACAAATTAGCTTAGCTYTGCTATTCACTGATGCATTTCATTGCATTCTAACTAAAGCTACATCTTGCAGACCTCCACAAGTTACCTGTTAATCTGCTACATGCAAAATTGCATTATAAATATTAACCATATATCACAGAGGAAAAGTTATTACACTTATTCTTGACTAATCTCCTTCTCTGGAGATCTTCAAGGCCCRCCTGGRTGCAACCCTGTCTAMCATGCTCTAGGTGACCCTGCTGAGCAGGGAGGTTGGACTAGGTGATCTCCAGAGGYCCCTTCCAACCTTACTGATTCTGTGATTCTGTGATTCTAATATGGCTTCTTAGCCTAAAGTATAAAGTAGTATTAACTACCTCTGGGCTTTAATTAATTAGCCAAATAAACTGTTAAATTTTAGATACTGATAAACAGGAGAAGATAGCTAAGAAGAAATCAGCAGGTTTTTAATAGAATTCTGTGGAAGATAAAATTACTGAAAATACATTTTTGAAAAATTAAATAGAGACTATGAGACAAGAGTAAAATACATTCTCTTCACAGCAGTTAGAATCCACTTCAATAAAAGCTATCAATGACTTCAATATTTTAAAGATTATTACTAATACAGAAATTATAGATCGATAAATATGTTCAAAGATGGATATTTTACATATACTTTCAACATAWGTACAAATTACAGTTGAGAAGGAAGTAAAAAGAACCATGATTTATATACAGAGAAGCTAATGTACATATGAAACCAGTGAAGTAAGAGGCAGGAAAAAGAACAGAATATGACTAGAAAGATAAGGGAAAATTAAAGAGACACTTACTGGAGAAAACCACATCACTTTAAGAATCCAAATTGTCAAAGAAAAATTCACAACTAGGATGATCAGCAGGAGGAGAACGAATAGGTAGAGGCAACGCTTTCTCCAGCCATAAATGCCAATTTTGTAGACATATTCATTCTTCGGCCTCTCTAGGCTAGTGCCTGGTGTTGTTGTTGTGTATTGTTCACGTACCATCTGCTACGTAATGAAAAAAAAAGAAACTGATTAGTTATTTGAGTAAATTGAAAAAAAAAAATAAGGCAAATATTAACATGTAAATGTAATAGAAAGTTACTAGAAACTAGAAACACTAGAAAACATATTCATCATATCTTACTGTTTGATAAACACAATGTGGGGCTGTTTTAACTTATCAACTGTATTAATTGCTGTTTCCAGGAGGCACAGATTTATTTTATCCTCCATAGAATGGCAAAACTTTCCTCCCATTTTCAAAAATATCTCATCATAAAATATCTCAAAGAATCACATCCTAATCTGCAGCTTACAGAACAACATTATTTTACAATAGAACTACAGTTACTAGTGGTTAATAAATTGTSTCTACCTTGCAGATACAGGATTTAAAAACACCTCTGCATATTTTTTCTCCAATTCAGTAACAATATGCATTGTTTGTGTGGCAAAACTAAACTGCATATCACTGGAATGCCAAAATATATTAAGCATCAAAACCTGTATATGAAGAAGTGAAACAGTTCTTAATATTGTAAAGGAAATCATGATTTCTCAATTCCTTATCAGATAATAATATTTAAAGGTATATTGCCAGTAAAAAAAATTACTTCATAGGGGAATACCACTTCCTTCATTCTATACTATATATTTCAAAGCATTTTTTTAATTTAAAGAAATGTTACTACATCACACTTCCTTAAAACATTCACTGATTTCCACCCTTACAGTGTAGATATCACCAACAAACCTTTCATTGAAGTTTACATTTGAGCCGAGAGAATAAAACYTCAACAGCTGAAGCTGCTTATCAAGAGCAACAGTGGGAACTATCTCTCTCATTTCCACTGATATGAAAAGGGAAAAAAAATGCAATGGRTATCAAAAAGAAAATAGATAATATAAATTCAAGTACTTTCTGTGAGTCAGGTGACTCCAAGGGCATCTCACATTCAAGAACTCGCCCACTTCCCTGCAAGAAAATATTCTCAAATGAGAGTGCTTTCAGACAGATTTCACATGAGATGTCCTCTCAATTCTGAATATACTCCTAGGAATTACATCAGTATGTGTGTCAGTACACATAATTTTCAAAACACTATTAAATTATACCTTTGCCCAGCTGCTAAATTACTCCAAATCATTAAAGAAGCTCTTTCTAAGTCTCCTGCAGAGCCATCTTAAGTTTACAATTAAACTGAAGTTCATGCATTATTATATATCTCTTTGAAGAAGTGCAGTATGCATCTTATTTTGAATTTTTTTTTGAAAAAGCTGTAAATCAGAAAAACCTTCAGAGTTCTAATTTATTGCCTATACATATAGAACATGAGACTTGACCACTGGCAGTTCATAATGTAACTGTGCTACATTATGGCATAATATTTTCACCAATTTGTTGCTGCTATCAGTCCCATGATCCTTTGTAGATAAAACTTMATTAGCTGAAAATACTGAAAACTATATAAAGACATATTAGCAGAGAATCATAGATTCTGATATAACCCAGCATTATTATAATAAAATTTGTAGATTTACAAGATAGCAGTTAATATTGACAATATTGAACTACTTTTGTTTAAGAAGATCAGATTATATTTTTCAGTTCTGCACATTTTTCAAGTTCCTAGCACTGATGGTAGGATACTGTGTGTTTATCAGCCACTACCAGTTTTGCTGCTGTCTCACTAATCATTGTATCACAAGTCATATYATCCATTGAGAGGTTGCCTCTTATCTTAAACCTATTTTACCACGCTCTGCCAAGCGGGATAAATTGGAACATTTATACATACAATGGGCTCCACAGAGTACTTTGGAAAATCTTTACCCTTACTTCCACATAGATTTCTCCCGAACACTAAACCTTACAGGATACAGGTTACAGGATTAGTCCAGTAATTGCTATTTGGTGACTTCTTTAAYAGATATACTTGGAGAAATTATGTGCACAGTTCTTGCCCATGTATAGCACCATACCATGCAATATTCTAACATGGAAAATCCTCAATTTCTTATTCTCTCCTTCATTCCATGAACATGTAAAGTGTTAGTATAACAAGAAATGAGATAGATAAGAGCTAGAGAAACTTCTGTAGTAACAATCCTCCTTCACACAGATAGACTGCTTGTTTTTTGAGAATATATATAAAAAAATCCACTCCTAAGAATACTTAAAAGGTTGTTTCAAGAGCTGTGGGAAAATGTACCATTCTATAGAAACTTTATAATCTCATGAAATTAGCTGAGCCCTCCACAAATCTCTACCTATGGCACCTGAGCTTCAGTTTATTGTTCCTCTGTTGCTGTCTCTTATATCCTCGGGTTATAAATTCCTCAGCGGAAACAGCATTTGACAAAGAGTGAATTAATTCTCAGATCTTTTGTTGGGCCTTCTGTCCCTGTTACCACAAGCAATTTTGGTTTATTCAAGTTCTTATGTCAATCTCATCACACTGGTCTCAGAGAATGGCATTCATCTCACAGTGCTAGACATCAACAGTTCAGCTTTCCCACCTGAGCTAGTCATCCTGGGCTTCTTTTATGGTCAGTACAGATAAATCCACCCCTGCAGGGAATTATTTATCTAAATTATTTTAGATGTGTATTTTAGACATCTGATGAACTGCTCCTTAAATGTATTTAATTTCTCTCCATAAAAAAAGAAGAGTAAAGAGAGCCTAGGCCAACCATACCTTTCAGATAAAAGTGTTTGATCAAGTTAATTCCAGCAGAATAATTTCCACAGGTATGTAATCTAACAAGAAGATAGGATTCTTTTGATTCCTATTCTCTCTCTTCCACTTTCATCCTGTTGTAAAATGTTTATTGTGTAAGTAAGTCAAAGATTTTATATATAATGTGCTATGTACTGCTGTTCAATGAGGTGAGGTCAAAATCCATTATGCATTTTACAAAAAAAAAAGATGAATTTTGTGATTGTTTTCAGCCTGGCAGAAATTCCACAGGGAATATCTCCCAGTGCAGCTCAGTTCCCTGCACAAATTATTTTTTTCCTGACAGAAGACAGTTCTGTTGTTTCTGCACATTAGGACTACTGAAAATTTCTCTGGTCATAGCAACTGGGTATTAAGCAATGTTGGCCCAGACAACTGATCACTTTGAAAAAAAGCATGAAACTTTTCTACTTAACACAATACTTCATGAAGTTGTATTAAAGAGATTTTTAGGAGAATTAGTGGCCTGGCACCTAGTCAGGCCTAGTCAGTTCACCTAGAAGGTGAAACACTGTAAGAGCTGATACCGCCGATCTGTTTATCCTGGAAGAATCACCAGATGTTCGTTGCTGTGACGACTCCCCATACTACTGACCGACACGATTACGAGCTGAAATTACATGGGAGAACGCTATCATCAGACCTGCCAGGGAATTGTGTTATAGCTTCCAGCTGTTTTGGGGAGCTGGCATGAAAAGAAAACCTTAGACTCTTGGCTGGTGAAGTCTGCCAGGATTCAAGTGCGGCTSCTAGAGGGAGAATAATGGACATTCTGTACCATGACAAAAAATATGTTTTGAAATCTTATTTTGTTCGAAATCATTGCTAATAACCAGGAAACTAAGTTGTTTGTGTAGGAGCATACTAAACAGACCCCAAGATAGAAATAGACAGTTAGATGTTTGGGTGCACACATTTGTTGGAAAACTAATAAAGACACACAAAGAACGACTTTGGTAACTGCAAACTTTATATTATTTGAAAAGGAGGCAGCACATAGTGAWGAACGACAGAGAGAGAGAATAGTTTTTGCAGCCTGTAGTGCAGATAAAATAGCGATTTAGTTTCAGATTGAAAGTTATGACGTAATTCAAAATGGACTATAAAAGCATRTATTATTTGGATCATGTCATCATTTGCATAATAATAAGATAGTCTTCTACATAACTGTAAATGGAGTTTCTTGGTGTTCCTCCTACATATAGGCCCACCATCAATGAGAAGTCAAACAAGACTAAGTCAAATAACTGTATATTCCTGAATTAGTTTTGTATATGTAGCGAAAATTCACAGGATCTAGCTCTATCATGGCAGCTAGCTATTTGCAAGTTATTTTCCCAATRGTGATTGTCCATTTTACTGGGATCCATTTTTAACCAATTACTTCTATTTGCTGATTTAAACCAGATACTGAATGTGAATTAGGTGCTAAATGATTTTCATMGATTTTAAATAGATTTTGATACATACAATTTCTGAAATATCTGTACATTGTTGGTATTTTGACCACGTGAAATTTTTTCATGTCTTTAGGGGTTATATGCAGGTGTTGCAAAAGAAATTCATACCTGCTGGAGTACATGTATATGAGTTGATAGTGAGAAAGGTGTATTTTTGTTGTGCTATTAAAGTTGCCCTTTGAGAAGACTGAACCATCACAGACCACTTTCTTGGATCTATTACACTTTTTTTCATACAAGATTTACAGAGTGGCTTCTGTGATTTGCAAAATTCCTCTGGTCTAGGAAATTTTTATATTTTAACCTAGACAATGAAAGACTAGCCATTAATAATGTTACTGTTGTTTTAGATTACTTTGGGCCTAAAGCTCAAAAAACTATTCTGATAAGAAAAATTTTCAAATTTGTCAGTAAGCCTGTTTTGAAAGCAAGCCTCAGTAGAAGCTTGTTAATCATATTTTCAGGAATTTATATTCTCATATTGATTACTGAAGACATAATAATATTTCAATTAAAGTAACATTTTTTTGTTTAAATTGCAAAAATATAGTTACAAAAATGTTTCCTCTTCACTATTTTTGTTCATAAATGGCTACGTTATTTTCTCAAACTTAAAAAAAAATTCTCCTCAATGCATAGTTCAAATCTGTATTACCTCAGTACTTTACACGTTATCATAAAATAACCGGTAACAATAAACAATTAAAGAATAACTTAAAATTTAAAATTACTTTATTAGGATAATACTATACCAACTATAACTTCATTAATAATTAAACAATTATTAACATTTTATATTTCAAACTGTTTTCAAATGTGTTGAAAGTTTCAGCAAAGAGATAAGAAGCTCATACTCAAGAGGTACTTCTTCAAGTCAGAATAAAGATGAATTGGTGAGGTATCATGAAGAAATAATAATGTTTTATGAACTGTTTATGAACTGTTGTTCATATTATACATGTTCTTGTGAAAGGGAACTTCAGRCACCAGTACTTCTACTCTTTATCCTTTAAATGAAGTATATTCACAYAGAAGCAAATTAAGAGTATACCTCTGGGTGAAAGAGGTGATAATGTGCTAAAACAGTTTAGTAGAAAGATCATTCATATCATTTTAAATTTCCCTAAATTTTTGTGTCATTATGAACAAACTGTAAACTGAAATAAAAACACCTATCAGTTCAGGCAAGTGAGAAGTATTTCTTACAATCTGCATACAGTATCTTCATGGGACATTATCTTCAGTAATGTTGTGTGTATATAATGCATTGGGMTGGATGGCTGTTATTGTAGAGTATGAACATGCAGAAGTACATTAAGATTCTGACTTCACAATTTGGTAGCATTCAGGCATGCAATAAAAGGCACATTTTTATCTTTGTAAAAGAGGATGCTTAATCCACTAATTAAGCATTAAGAAGTAAGTGCAGCTATCATATTTTCCTGCTAGTGGAAGAACAAGTGAGAAAAACCTGCAGTAGTTCAAAACAAAACAAAAAAAAGAGAGAGAGAAAAACATTTGGAACCCCAATGGAACAACTCTAAAGCACAATCAGATAGGTGGAGAAAACTCAGACTTTTGYGACTAGATGAAACTTTTCTCATTCTTTTCAACCTTCATTCCAATATCATGTACTTAATATTGCTCACTTTGTTTTGCTGMGATCTGAATATTATATGGCATGGTTAATTTGATTTGTAAACTAGCGGATCTTTGCAGCATAATTTCTGGAAACCAGCACAGAGAAATTCATATGGCCTAGTTAACTGTTTGCATCCTTCTCAGAGCAAATTTCCATAATAACTATGAGATCATCACAATTAACGGCTTTGCACATTTTAAATATTACTGCAATAGTTGATTTACCAATCAGCRCTGTCACTGACAGCATAAGAAAAAGCGCTGTACTATAACTGATTATTTTTATATCTGTGCATTTTTGAATTTTATTCACTGTAAAAATGTTTTAAAAATTTTGTTTTCAATCTTTAAACTAGATTTTTTCTTCTTTACATCAATCAGATTAGAAAAACTGACTTGAACGAAAAGCACTGTGATACTTCCTTCAGAACCAAAAGGCCAAGCAAAAATGCTAGAYAGATCTTTGTTTTTGTAAATTACTTTTTATTTCTGCATGTCTTACTAATGTTTTGAGAAGTTGCTTTTTTCTGAGATGATAAATCTTGAGTCTTGGGAGACAATATCTTTTCAAGAGTATAAAGTGCTTAGAATAACATGTACAAGTGACTGGGTAATGATGTGGGTGAGCCACTCACCTAGATGACTGTCTCCACCACAAGGCTGCTGATTAGTCCTCATGAAAGGACTGTTCCTCTGCTATTGCAGAAAGGAACAGCCCCTACAATCATTGTTTTCACCTGACAACAAAAGACTGATATCAAATAACTGRTGTCAAGATTGTTWAAGTATTCACATGAAGGACTGCAAGTCCAGCAGGAGAGCAGAAGATAYGCACGTACTGCGGACAGTGTCAGGACAGTTGACTGTTCTGGCTGTGAGCAWTCTCTCTCCTCCCTGGACTTAAAAATCTTTTCTATATGAAGTACAAGACAACATGGATTCATTTCATTAGATCGTTTTTTATTATTGAATCATACCTTCAACAAAATGTTTATAAATAAGGTAGGCACCCCCCAAAAATTAAAATAYTACAATTTATGCGTCTTTTTTCTTAAACTCTCAGTATAGGTTTTCAACAGATACAAAYAGAATACAAACAGATACAAACAGAAAATCTGTTCTTTTGCCCTCTGAATATATGACWGAAGAAAGGTGTTATGGAAGTATGGTTTATTAGTGTTATTTCATTCACTTTTAATGAACTGAAAAAATGAATGTGCTAAGAGGTAATCTTTGATCTATGATGTAACAGCTTTTCCAGAACAGAACCGTAGAATCCCAGAGTAATGAAAGTTGCAAGGGACCTCTGGAGGTCATCTAGTCCAATTCTCTGCTTAAAACAGGGTTAACTTCGACCTCAGAAGTGGCTAATGATTTGAGAAAAAAGAGATAATCAGTCATAGTCATAAACTGATTTTCTTCTATAGCCTTAGCCTCTCTGAGTATTCTGTTGCATCTTCAGTATCTAGAGACTACATGAAGGCTGCCATTGCACTTGTTTTTATGCAATCTGTAAGTTCTTCCTGCAAAACTGCTTGGATTCTACTCTATTTTTACATTTAACTTACTTARGGAGTTTTGATTCTATTTTGCCCACTTGGATACGATTGAAATGTTTTAATGAGTATCTTTCTACTTCTGATAACTTCTCAAGCCCTGTCTTTCAGCAGTGTTAGTTTAGCCTTTTGGTCCCYCCAATGTCTTTTCAAAGAGTTGTTACCCATTTTCTCTGAGTACGCAGTGTGCTATCTTGAAAAAGCTGGCATGCAAAAAATTGACTCTTAAAAATTCCTTTTTGTTTTCTTTTTGCAAGCTGCTTCCTTTCTATGTACCTCTCCTTTTGCAAGTTTAGCACAACGGTTAAGACTCCTTGCCTCTGGTTGCTCCAACAAAGATACTGGTTCTAAATCYAGTACGGTCAGTGTTAAAATACACTTTTTGGCAAATGAAAGAGACCTTGTGCACTGCTCAGGAGAAAGTCAGAAAATGATTCTGTTTCCTAAGAAGCCACCCCCCAAAACAGTTAATGGTACCTAAAAATGTAGTCTGAATATTGTACTCAATCATGACATTTATACTATCTACATAGAGGTAAAAGAAAAAATACAGCTTTCTTCTGTGGTGTTTCAGATCTACTACAACATSTCATACTCTCTGTAATCACCCTTTCAAGTCATTAGCAATTTAGTCTTTAGTATTATTCTTCTGCTGCTTAGATCTCAAATTTCATTGTATGTAGACTTAACCTTGATATACTTGCTTTATTAGGCTGTTTTTACTGTAAACTTTTGCTAACCCATAGCACAACTCATACACCCTTGATTGTCCTTTATATCTATTTTTATTTTGKTGTGCCACTGATTGTTTTCCTTCTGTAAGTTTTCAATCTAATTAATAAGCTTCATTTAGAATCCTAGCTTCCTTAGAGTCAGGCATTTTAATTTTCGTATTTTTTTTTTAAATGACAGAATATGTATACCTTTTTCTATCTCCTGCTCTTCTGTATCCAATGTAAGAGACACACTGTTTAATCAAATTGTTCTTCATCATTTCCTATTGCCAACTGCTTTTTTTTATCCTGTAGTTGGGCATATATGGTTTTTATGACTTCTCTGTATTACCTCAATATGTGCTCTTCTGCACTTTTCAGCTTTCCCTCAACCTTAAGTTTAAAGAGCTCAAACCATTTTAAAGTATCATGTGCCTAGTTCAATTTCTGTTAAGATGAAGAAATAATTCTTGTTATTAATTCCCTCTGTTCTAAAATTATTTCCTGTTCTTAATGAATTTGAACTCCTTTCTTCACTCATACTCTTTCTATATGGCCCTGGCATGTGGTAATATGTATATGATGTTTCAAAGATTCAGGTACCATGGAGGTCCTGGTCTCCACTTACCTTTAAGTCAGTCTTAGCTCTTCCTCCAGAATCTCTGCTAACTTCTCCGTATTAATTTTCTAAAATCTCAGGAACTTTAATGATTCCTTCAATTTCAAGATAATAGACCTGTATTCTCTCCTCAATCTAGTTGACTGAATCAGATATTTTCCACAAAATGCCTTCTTTTCCTCCCAAATAGATAGAATAAGATTTCCCAAATACTGACACTAAGTATAAATTATCACTAATGGTACTCAATTTACTTCCAAGTTACTTGTTAGATTGTAGCTGAAATTACTTTTGATGCAGTTGCCCCTGCCTTGTGCACTGTGTGCAGTGCATCCATCTTTGTGAAAATTCTGGCTCCTGCAGATCCAAAATTCAGCTGCATTAGCTAGACTTGKTAACAAAGGAAAGAGAATATGGCAGATCAGTCAGCTATACATGGATCAGAGTTTAAGATGTAATTGTAATGGAGTTATAGAGGGATGTTACATTCCTCTTCACTTGATTAAGATTTTATGCTTAACATGAAGTTCTGCTCTCAGCATAAAAATATAATACATTTCCTGGATCTACAGAACATTTCATTCCACATAACGTTATTAACATATATATGGAGGAGAAAAAGGTAATTTCCAGTTTAATATACAACCTTAATTTTCTTCAACATGATCTCAACTCCTGAAATTTTCTTTTCTTTTCCTACTACTTCATACTATAATAATTAAGTCTGTTCAATATTTCACTATCCTGCTTAGTTTAACTACCATATTTGATGATATGCTTGCTAAAGCTGCCCTTTTGTGGGTATGCAACTGTTTCTATGAACACTGTTTCTAGTGGCAGCCTCTCTAGGAAATTAAGAGAGTACAAAAATGACTAGATGAGCTAAGATAGCATACACAAAGAATTCTTCATATTCTCCTCTTCTTTCTCCTCCCTCTCAATACGGAATTATTTTAATTTGGGGAGGCTTCTACTCTCTTGCAAATTAAGCATGAATGAGATTAAATAATTCTGGCTCACAGCGACAGCTGAGCCTGCAGAAATGTTACAATGGGGACTCTGGTATCAGGAATATTTGTTAATTCTTGCAGGACTCATCAGTATGACTTCCCTTTTAAACAGAGGAGGARGAAGCCAGGGATCTATACCTGTCCACTTCCCAACTATAGAACATGCTATACACTGCCACTGTCTCCCAGTCAGGAAGTATATACAAAGTTCAATGAAGGCAATAAGAGTTTCTCTACCTGTGCGTCTTCCACAGCTTTATGTTCTTTTGCAATTTATCTGCTACTCTATAAATTCTTTTAATAATATTTTAGGGAAATACTGTTTATAGTTCACCCACCTGAATGAAGGTCAAGCCAGATAGGTCATCATGGAGTAAACTCTGGAAATCTAAAATTGAGAAACTTTGTTTTAAAGTATTTGCTCAAGAAGTGAGAAACCAAAGGAATTTAGTGTAGCCCACTGAGATAACTGGAGTCAAATTCAGGGTAATAGTAAAATCCAGATCCTAAAATACTCCTTAGCTCAGGATCTGAAAGTATGAATTCCAGTGAGCATCCAAACTCAAAGTTTTTCCATTCTGCTTTCCTAGCCTCAACCAATTACCTTAACTTCAGCAAGGCTTTTGACATTGTCTCCCATAAACATCCTCCTAGAAAAGCTCAGGAAGTGTGGGTTAGACAAGTGGAAAGTGAGATGGATTGAGAACTGGATGAAAGGCAGAGCTTAGAGAGTCGTCATCAGTGGTGCAGAGTCTAGTTGGAGGCCTGTGGCTAGTGGAGTTCCCCAGGACTCAGGATTGGCTCCTATCCTCTTCAACTTTTTCATCAATGACCTGGATGAGGGGACAGAGTGCCTCCTCAGCAAGTTTGCTGATGATCCCAAGCTGGGAGGAGTGGCTGATACACCTGAGGGCTGTGCTGCCTTTCAAAGAGACCTGGACAGGCTGGAGAGCTGGGCAGAGAGGAACCTCCTGAGGTTCAACAAGGGCARGTGCAGAGTCCTGCACATAGGGAGAAATAACCCTAGGCACAAGTACCTGCTGGGGGCTGACCTTCTGGAGAGCAGCTCTGCAGAGAAGGACCTGGGAGTGCTGGTGGATCACAAGTTGACCATGAGCCAGCAATGTGCCCTTGTGGCCAAGAAGGCCAATGGTCTCCTGGGCTGCATTAGGAATAGTGTTGCCAGCAGGTCGAGGAAGGTGATCCTGCCCCTCTACTCAGCCCTGCGGAGACCTCATCTCAAGTCCTGTGTCCAGTTCTGGGCTCCCCACTACAAGAGAGACATGGAGCTACTGGAGAGAGTCCAGCACAGGGCTACAAAGATGATCAGAAGGCTGGAGCACCTGCCCTGTGAGGAACAGCTGCGAGAGTTGGGCCTCTTCAGCCTGGGGAAGAGAAGCCTGAGGAGGGATCTTATCAATGTGTACAAGTACCTGAAGGGAGGGTGTCAAGGGGATGGGGACAAACTCTTTTCAGTTGTCCCACGTGACAGGAYAAGAGGCAATGGGCAGAAATAGAAGCACAGGAAGTTCCACCTGACTGTGAGGGGGAATTTCTTCCCTGTGAGAGTGACGGAGCACTGGCACAGGTTGCCCAGAGAGGCTGTGGAGTCTCCTTCTCTGGAGATCTTCAAGGCCCGCCTGGATGCAACCCTGTCTACCATGCTCTAGGTGACCCTGCTGAGCAGGGAGGTTGGACTAGATGATCTCCAGAGGTCCCTTCCAACCTTACTGATTCTATGATTCTATTTTATTCTGAACTCATGCAAATGCTAATAGTTGTGAGCATATACAGCTCCAGTGCCATAACTTCTSTCCCTCACTTCCTGACTTTGTTTATTTTTCTTCCCCTTTCTATTATCCCTTTCCTGTATCTGTTACTCTTAATGATGAACAAGTCCAGAGGAAAGAAAAAACTCATTGCTAAGAGAAGTTTAATGAAGAAGGAGGAAGTACACTGAGGATGTTGCTACACAGCTTACAGGATAAGAAGGAAAGACAGCTCACATTGCCATGCTGGGAAGGGAAGCCTGAACCATAGTGGAGATAGTCCCTTAGCAGCATCTCAAAGAATACCTGCTCCACAGATTTCTGTCCTGAAGATAGCAATAAGCCTCCTTAGCCTTCTCTTCTTAAGGTTGAAYGAACCCAGGTCTCTGAGACTATCCTCATATGTATCTTCATGTGCTCCAGCCCCCTGACCATCCTGGCAGCCCTCTACTGGACTCACTCCAGCATCTACTGATTCAACAAATATTTTCAAAAGATTCAGTGGGTATTTGYGGAAAATTCTAGGCTATGCTAAAGAATCCAGCTTCCTCCTTTCAAAGCCTGGAAGCTTTTTGATGAAAGCCTTGCTACAGTTATCTGGAAGTTTCCGTTTGGCCTATAGGTGAGAAAGAATCTTGAATCTTCAAACAAAAGACAACTGAGATGAACATACAAGTACTGCTTAAAAACTGAGGATTCGTGACTACAGARAAGTAAAAGAAGAGGGAAAGACATAATCATATAAAGTGACTTCTGAGTAACTGGATTTATGTTTACTAAAGACTGATTTCTCTAAATCAGCTGTCCTGTGCTCTTAATCACATAGAAACTTGCACAGCTTCTTTGCACGTGCCCACAGTATACCTTCTGGTTCTGAAGACTGCAGGGACTGGAAGATCTAACAAAACAGTTGAACACTGTCCGCTTTCTTATTCTGATCATTTGATCTTTCTAGATGTCAAAAGGCTCTTCTCCAGGTGAAAGTGGAAAGTTTCTCTTTAGGTTGTTATTCTTTGCAGGTAATATAGTTTTACAGTGTGATCCAAGCTAACACTCCAAGAAGAAAAACTGACAGAAGACGGCTGATAAATTTAAAGCAACTTTTCCTATATCACACATAGGTTTTGTTCACCAGGACTCTAGTTATTTTATTTAGTGACACCTAAATGATTCCATTATTCATAACCGACATACACTGTATGCTGAATGCAGATATGGACTGAATAGAAAGATCTTATTATCGTAATTTATTGAGAAAGTCTGTCATTGAATTCTTCAGGTAATTTGTAAGTGATTTGATGGACAAAATTCTGAATAAAAGTATCAAATTATAGAATTTTGCATACTTTGGACACGTAATAAAACAGAAGACTGATACAGTTACTGCCTACACTACATAGATTTATGTTCTTAAGTGATCTATTTTAGCCACCCAATTTAAAATTATTATAGAAAAAACAAAATTAATTAAATTACGCACATAGCAACTGTWTGAAATCAGAAGTGAAAAATTTGATCATTAAAAATAGACATAATGTCAGACCATATGTAGCAAAATATTTCTGTATCTCTAATCGCCTGATGGAAGTCAGTCAACAATGCCAGTTACTAATAGTAGCAGCAGCTTTAAATACAACTTGATATTAGATTGTTTTTAGCACTTACCAACATCTTCAAAAGTATTCTGAATCTGTATTAATTATAAGGATTAAAAATCAAGTTTTTTTTTAAACTGGTAACATTCATGGAAATAGGAAAAAAAAGGACAAATAATACATAAACTCAGGACTACAACGTGTCTCCAATGAGAAAGAACACTTTTAAAGYTACATTTGTATCACTATAAAGTCTTACAAATTGTTAAAGTATTAGAAACCCTTGTTTTATTTTTTGATTTGCTTCTTCATACATTAGTTATATTTCTCATCAACTTTCAAGCTGTTCTGCTCCGATCACTGAGATTTATTACTTTTTTAGTTCCACTGTAGTAGACAATGGAATCATTTACTAAATTAGCTAATACAGTTTCATACTACAAGTCATAGCACCTTAAGTATTTAAGTATAAAATAAACAATTTGATTTTTCTGCAGTAGAACACATTATAAAAAGCAAGAGAATAGCTTATGAAGCAAATGGGAAACTCAGTAGTCTAACTAGCAGTCTACGGACTGTAAATAATGAGATACCCTATGCAAAGAGCACAAACGAAGTAAGTCCTCCTCTGTCCTAACAAAACTGACAATTAAAAATAGATGATGTAATCACAAATCTATGGGGAAAAGGAGATAGGACGGGTGTTTTCTCTGYCAATGTTTGCTGAATCCTGCTTTGAGCCAACCAACATAGTAAGTGTATGGCCTGAAAAGGCTGGGCTTTTGCAAATATTTTTATCAGACATGTCAAATTGTAGTTTTTAAATTGTGATTACTAAGTGATAGTATGGATGGGGCTACTCTGTTTCAGAGAGTAAGAGATTTTAATAGTGTGGATATTGGCCAGGCCTATGGACTCTTCCATAGGCACACTTGAATTTACCACTACAAATTCAGATCTTTTTTTTTTTTTTTAACCTGCATGTACTTAGACTTTGTTACCTTTACTATGCTCTAAAGTCAATTAATTTTTGTTTTCGTGTAACCTAGATGAAAAAAGCCAACATACAAAAAGAAGAAAATATGATTTACTATTCACCTTGTATTAATTCATCTGCAGAGTCCTCATTGTTAGATCTAGCATGCAGATCTCGGCTTCCTGATCTAACAACAAAATGGTTGCAGTAGTAGGTGTCGGTCCTCTATACGCACCAGTACTGAGGAAGAACAAGACATTGTGGCAGATTATTCCCTACTTATTTTTTTTTACAGCAGGACAACGATAATACTAAGCCACCTTGGGTTCCATTCTAAGCATTGGGTAGGATTGTCCTCTTTCTGTCCACCTGCCCCAGAGACTGGATCAGCTCTTCCCTTGAAAATTTATCTGTTCTTTGTCTTTCCCTTCCTCATGCTGTCAGGTCTCCAAGTCAGATTTTTTTAACCAGATGCCTTTCCCATAATTTCCATTTCTCCTAGGTTTTGCTGAATCTGTTTCTTCCTCCCCTACTTTCTTACAGTCTTAATGTACTTTCTTACATACTTTATCCAGTTTCAGTCTTCCTTCTCATCTCTGGCTCTTTCCCTCCCCTGTAATTTTCTGACTCCTCCTTTCACTGTAGTTCTCCAGTTATTTCTTGTCTTCGTTTACATCCTAAGAGGTCCCTTCTCGTATTATTTTTACTTTCACAGTAACTGTTAACTCCAGCCTCTTTATCAAATCTATCCCTAGCATTTCTCTCAGATCTAACATTCTTGGATGACCAGGCTCAGTTATTGTTTCTCTTGGAAGATCGCTCGTCTTTATCTACTTCTTTCTTTTCCTTGTTTGGCTTTTGTTCCCTCTGCCTTAAAGCCAATTCCTCCTCCAGCAGAGGTATAGGAAAGCAACTCACTGAGATCACAGGAATGGCAGAGTCTGCTTTCATTTCCAATTTCCAGCCCCAAACCTACTGCAGGGAAAAYTGTGTTTCATCTCTATACTCCTGACAGAAGTATGAATAGTCTTTCATTCTGTGGTGATGGCATATTAATCTGACCAGGAGAAAAACTGTAAGAAACTAAAGATGAGCACAAATGTAAAAGACTGGCTGAAACATTTCTCCAAGGGACACTGAACTAACTGTGCCACGCCATTTGCTTTTGAAGCTGAAGGTGAGCCTTTACTAGCACAAGTGTGGCTTACTCATCCTTTCCCTGGGCCTCCAAAATCAAATGAACACTATCCGTATTTTCTGCTCAAGCAAATTATTCCTCCTTCACTGGATTGTGCCACTAAACGCTTGTGATACCATTTAAGTGGTATCACATTAAGTTCCAAAATATTAGACAACAATAATTTTCCTATATAGAATAAATTTAACATACATTTCACACCAAGATTGTAAAATCTCTCTGTGGTGAACAAGAATACAATCTGTTACGTGTATTCAAACCTACTTCTTAGAAAAAAGAATGTTCTTGATTTTATAAAGGGGACTAATTCCTCATATGAAATTAAAAAAAAATATATCAACTTGTGACAGTGCAKAATAAATGAACTATTTTGCAACATGTGGTAACTGCACTGGCTATGTATTGTAACTAGAATTTATAATGTTTTTATTAATTATTATTATTAATGTTTTTATTTAAATTTGCCTGTAGGCATAAAAGGTGCCATCCTGGAATATGCTTTTAATATTTATCTATTCATTTTTCTCTTCCTTCCCTGCTACATTCTTTTAAATAACTTTTCCTAGCTGTGTATCACTTGAAAATTCTACTGAAGGTAAAACATTCTTATACTCTTTAAAGACACAATTCTGTTTTATCTGAGATATTGGAAGCCTTTACTAATAGGTTGACATTTTAGATATGCCATGAAATTAGAATTCTTATTTTTGATATCATATTTTTACACCACAACTGGTTGCACCTGCAAAAACAAGACAATCAGTCCTAGAAGAAGAAAGTGCCAGAGAAAAATAACACAAGGACATGTGATTCTGCTATTCATTTGCAGACTGCTCTACAGAACTGCTTCCTTATGATCACTTATGTATTAAAATCTACAGTGTCCTCCAGAGAAAATCTGTTTCAGCTGGATTTACAACATCATTAGAAAGGAAACCTACAGCACTTGCCAGAAAACTACAGAAAATAAGTATTTTTAAGAAAATATCTTTGTTGTTTAAGCAAAACCATTTTACTATGCATTACAATGCAATACCTTCCAAAATCTAAGMTGAGGGGACTTCATCTTTCTATTCAAAGGCAGTAAGTTAAAGCACTCTTCACCAAATATCTGTTAGTCTCTGTTTGCCCAGCCTATAATTTACCAATTGATAAGAGGCTCTTTCTTTAAAAACTTTGAGTAGATGATCCTACTTAATTAAAGTGACATCATTTCTACAAATAATTAACAGAATAAAATCTGTATTTTGGCTTAAATTGAAGTCACTGCCCTTTTATTTGTTCAAAATACCAGTCTGTCCAGGGGAACTCTACCCAATCTGACAATGCTGAAATGCTGTCTATTTGCAAAGGGAAACAGAGAAGCATTGCATAATATTTTAGTATTTAATTTGTGTTTCTTATTACTATTCTATTCCTTATTGCAGCTCTTGGAAGCATAGACAGCAGAAAAGTACTGTTGAAGCAAAGTTAGAATCATGCAGATAGCAATATTTAACTAATATTAATACAGAAATATCCAATATTAATATTGGAAGCTTTTRGGGCAGAAAATAAGGATGGAGCCAGAGTCTGATGCTATCTTAYTTCTCTTACCAGAAAAGAACACGAAGTATTTTTTGCTTCAGAACATTTAAGTGAATACCATCTGGTCCTAGTGATTTATTATTAATTTTATTGATTTGTCCCAAAACACACTCTACTGATATTTTAATTTGGGACAGTTCTTCAGAGTCATACTATATAAAGAAAGGGAGCATACAAAAATGTCCCAAACTGTCCCAAACAAATTGAGTGAGGAAGACTGATGGTAACTCCTTTGGATTTCTTTGTGGTATTTCTATTCAGGTACATTAAAAAAACAAAAAAAAACAAAACAAAAAAAATAAAAAAACTTTTGTGTATACCAAATAGCCAAATATATATCATTAATATGCACAAATAAATAAAGTTAATAAATAAAAAAAAATTGATACATTCCATGGATTGAACAAGAACACACTAAAATGCTCCTCTAAAGTATCCTGTAAAGTATCATGCTACCTGTGACATGACCCATCAAAATATTATCACCGGTATTTTGTAATTTTTAACATCAATTATAACCTATCATTGTTACTAGCTACCTAACTGCATATCTCCAGCTGAAGAAGCAATTCAGGTCTATCTGTGCTGGC
>NW_028186879.1:2999288-3012488 GCF_003343005.1 Rhea americana
GTAAGAAGAGAATAGGCTGGAGGGACTGCGTATGCTTGCTACTTAGCTGTGCTTAAAAATACTTTAAAAATCACTGAAGAAACAGTGAATGCTTAACGAACAATTTGTTCCATAAACAGAAAAYGTAATGAAGCTTAAGTGCATGCAGATTTGTGCCTTTTGTCTTCAAACCTCCATATCGGTGCAATAAGCCTTGTTTTCTCCATGACCTTTAAAAAATTTCCTAGGAAAAGACAATACATCCTAGTTCTAGCTAACCTGAAGCCATGTGTGTTCTGACCCACCAGATGCAAAGCACAGGCCAAGAGAATGTATGAGGATAGAATTTCTCTTCACTTTTCCTTTAACGAGGGCACTACCTCACAGGAAACATTCACTAAATTGAAAAAAATGAGATATCGTGAAGACCTCTACACTTTATTAGATCAAGCTGAAAATTAGCTGGAAAGTCAAAAAAAGGCATTAGTAATGTGGCGGTAAACAAACAAAAACTAGAATTTTAGCTTAATTAACTAGAAAATGAGCTTAATTTATTCATAAAATCCTATTAAATAATTAATAATTAATAATTTTTTTGGAAATTAAAAGGTAGATACATTTAACRGGGTAAGCTTTTAAAAAGCTTTTAAAAACAGTTTTAAAACACAATCTGTACTTCAGTTTTACCTATTTCCTTCCTCTTAACATTTTCAATTGTAACAGTCAGTTCAGAGATCATCATCTTACACATGAAGATTCTTTCTTTTTTCCACATGTGCAAAGCTTCACACCTACCTAAACTGCATTTCACGTGCCATTTTCCCTTCCAGTCATTCAGTCTTGAAATGTCTTTCAAGCTGAGTCAAAAAAGATGRGTGGCAGCAACTTGTAATAAGGCTGCATAAGCAAACTGCAGTGGATAGGCACTGGAGGCTTCCTCCAGTGGTGCACAGATGCAACCATCTGCTGACCTAGAAGTTTCACTGTTTGCTGCAGGATCTGATTCAGGATGTTGCAGAGCGACTGTGGAGGATCACCTAGCCATTGCATAATTATCTTGCCCTATTACTTGTTGTTCATCATGTGGTCAGCAGTGAGTTTGCTGATGATCCCAAGCTGGGAGGAATGGCTGACACACCTGAGGGCTGTGCTGCCTTTCAAAGAGACCTGGACAGGCTGGAGAGCTGGGCAGAGAGGAACCTTGTGAGGTTCAACAAGGGCAAGTGCAGAGTCCGGCACATAGGGAGAAATAACCCTAGGCACAAGTACCTGCTGGGGGCTGACCTGCTGGAGAGCAGCTCTGCAGAGAAGGACCTGGGAGTGCTGGTGGATGACAAGTTGACCATGAGCCAGCAATGTGCCCTTGTGGCCAAGAAGGCCAATGGTCTCCTGGGCTGCATTGGGAAGAGTGTTGCCAGCAGGTCGAGGAAGGTGATCCTGCCCCTCTACTCAGCCCTGCTGAGGCCTCATCTCCAGTACTGTGTCCAGTTCTGGGCTCCCCAGGACAAGAGAGACATGGAGCTACTGGAGAGAGTCCAGCATAGAGCTACAAGGATGATCAGAGAGCTGGAGCACCTGCCCTATGAGGAACGGCTGCGAGAGCTGGGCCTCTTCAGCCTGGGGAAGAGAAGACTGAGGGGGGATCTTATCAATGTGTACCAGTACCTGAAGGGAGGGTGTCAAGGGGATGGGGASAAACTCTTTTCAGTTGTCCCACGTGACAGGACAAGAGGCAATGGGCAGAAATTGAAGTACAGGAAGTTCCGCCTGACTGTGAGGGGGAATTTCTTCCCTGTGAGAGTGAAGGAGCCCTGGCACAGGTTGCCCAGAGAGGTTGTGGAGTCTCCTTCTCTGGAGATCTTCAAGGCCTGCCTGGATGCAACCCTGTTTAACATGCTCTAGGTGACCCTGCTGAGCAGGGAGGTTGGACCAGATGATCTCCAGAGGTCCCTTCCAACCTTACCGATTCTATGATTCTATGATATTCCTAGGGGTCACTTCAAGTATGTGAAAAGTGACTATGGAGCTCYGAGGACCAGAGACCTTCTCCTGTGGCTGAAGGGCATAAAGACCAGGTAGTGTTCTCCTCAATCCTTCCAGTGAGAGAGAAAGCTCATGTAGGAGTGGACACATCTTGCCTGCCAACATCTAATTGCATAGCTGGTGTCACAGCCAGAGCTTTGGCTTTTATGAGCACAGGATCCTCTTCTGGGAGAGAGAATTACTCAGAAGAGATGTGATCCATCTGATGAAGTGGAGAAAAGAGGACCTTTTCCAAAAGGTTTGTTAACTTAGGGAGTAAAACTCACTAGGTACATCGGGAAGGGTTGCTACAACCTTAAGAGTAGTGAACATGTGGCAGGCAGCAATGAGGTGTCTGTAATTAGCATGATGTTTCTCCCTTGCAGTACAGTAATCTTAAGAAAAGTAATATATAGTATCTTTAAAAAAGTAACATGATGCTTTACAACATAGCAAAGTTACACTTTGCAAACAAGATCTGGTAGTTTGTACATGAAATCATCTTCACTGAAGCTCAGAGTGACAAACAAAATTTCATTTCTAAAAGATTATATGCAAATGAGAATTGTTTTTGTGGCCTTCAATCAGAAAAATCAAATCTTGGTAGGCATAAATATTATCAAAACTTGCTGGTCATCTATCATCCTTTTTCCGGTTATTTACATATTGGGGGAAGTGACAGCCACACCAGAATCACAAAGCTAACTCAGTGGTCAGTGCTGGCAGGAAGCATCAGTCTTGGCTGATGCTGAACATATGGAAAGGTCTGAAATTCTTTACAAACATGAAGAAAGTGGAAGCAATCCCTCTGATGGAGATAAATTATGAAAGAATATCTGCTATCACCACCTTGTGTAGATTTCTGCTAGACAAAACTATACTTTTAAATAGTTGTATCTTTTTCTTTTCTAGGTGTGTGATAGTGGATCTTTTCCACGCTGATAGCAACGATCACTTGGAAGTGGTGCATCCTGTAGAAATACTGTAGCCTAATCCAAGTCATGCTTTTCTTGGAGGAGAGCTTTCTGCAAAAGTCCTTTAACATTATCCTCAGTGTTGTTCTTGGGAAAAGTATTTCCTGTCCTTAATGCTGTGAAGAAGTACTCTACATCTGAGAGCAAAGACAAACAGCTCTATTTAAATACATATATAAACATGCATTGGTATAACTTTTCTCTTTTTCCTGTACTTGCTGTTACTTTTATGAAAATGTTACCTCTGGGAAAGATGCTGTTATCTCTTTAGAGGCTTTCTAGTAGTTCGTTCAGTAAATCAGTAACAATTACAAAACTAATACTGATAACTTTCTTCTGTACATTCCTATATTGGAAAAGCAGTGCACAGAGACTTGCTGAATGATTTCACATAACAAATGGAGCTATAGTGATATTTTGTGAAGTTTATTTTGAATAGTGAAGTGAAAATAAATTGAAGAAACAAGGAATGGAACTTGATGCAGAAACTTGAAATRAAAATTAATCTTGATGTCTTTCCTTCTTAAATCAAGTGGTTTATAACAGATTTATGCTTTAACAAATGTGAAGGAATTATTTGACCTTGCAGCTAGAAAGTCTTAATTATGAAAATTTCAAAAGAATACATGCAACTAAGCTKAAGAATTGAAAATTCTCTCCTTGCTTAGTGAAGGAAAGTGAAACACAGTATTTTCCTAAGTATACTGTGTCTCATTACATATTTTGCACCTCTAACCTTTTYTGATGAATTTTTATTGCCAATGACCACAAACTGATGAGCTTCTATTGCACTGCAGCCCTGGTCATAACAGCTTTAGTACTGTTTTATTTATACAAGAGAAAAAAAAGATTAATTTAAAATCTGTATTAGACACACAAGGAAATCATCAAAAGCCGTGTACTGCAGAAGCCTTTTTTGGTGATGTTGACTTTAAACATTTAGGCAGCAACTGACTCTATGTTTCTTCAGTAACTATAACAAAGTAATAATGGAATAAAAACAGAAGATGAAGTACATAATAAAACATACCAATAATACTTTTGATGTGTATGCCACTCTTTGGATTAAAACAAGCAGCAAGGAACTAAAAGATTTAAAGTATAGAGCTGATCTTTCAATTAGCTTAGATCTTATTAATAAATGAAGCATAAAAAAACAGAAATGCATGTTAAATATGTATGCATTCCAAAGTAAACCAAGAAAAAAACCTCACGTATTATATAATATATATATTCCTTGTATCTCAAAGTAGGTTTTTTTACAGAAAATATTTATCCAAAATGGAAATAAACAATTATTACTAAAATTCTTAATTCTCAACTGAAGTTGATTGACATCAATCAAATATTGCTATCTGAAAAGGAAGATTTGGTTTTGATATATTTCTTTATTTTAAAGCTCCTACTTCAGGAAACTCAAAAACAACTCCTGTTAGGATTAAAGAACAAGCACATTACATTGTACCCAAAATGTCTTGTGCTGCTAAAATCATTCCTTGGGTGTACTTGGGGAAAGACATTTCTACAGCACATCTATAATTTTTCCTGTTTCTCAAATTAGGCAGCTTCTTTACTAATGATCTGCAGACAACAGTGCTTGACATGTCAATCAGTTTTGTACTCTGAGATTTTTCTCTTTGTTAGTACCAAAAAGCAAACCAAAAGATAAAAAGACAATATAGCATTTTAACAGGAAAGTCTTAACAGCAATATCACTATGACGTTCGCTACCTATGGGTCCACTCCAATGCTGTTTAAAGTTTTGACCATAAACAATAGGCAACAGCGTAGCTCCAGAGCTCTGAGACTTGTAACTGTAGTCTGTGAAAAATGAGCTACCACTGTTAAGATCTACCTCCACCTATCTCTGCCTAAACTCTTCCTTGCAGATTTGAAGAAAACTGCAGGTCCTGCTGAAGGTAGCATGACCCTTGCAAAGCCTTCATTTGGAAAATCAAGTTCCACAGAAGCATAAATATGAGGTCTGATCTGTTTGTTAAATAAGCTCCATTGCAAATCATAGGCAGGGAGAAAAGCATTTATATTTTGAATAAAACCCTATGATTTTTACATCTACAATACATCATCATTTCATTAATTTCAGAACAGTGGTGGTAACTTCCCTTTAAGCATTTCTCCAAGAGAGAAAGAATGACAAATTAGGCTTTCTTAAGCTCAGATAAACTGCTCTCAAATTCTGGGAAAGTCTATGCAGGTTTCTAAGGATCTTTTTAGCACAAAACGAAGAAAAATGATGCCAGACTTTAAATTTCTGCAGTTTCACCTAGTCCAGATTTGTAGATGATTTGTGCTGTTCTTGGGAATCTGGGCACCTAAATTCTGCCTAAATTTTCTGCTGATACTGGATGCAATTCACCTGAGATTTCAAATAATCTACCACAATGTTGAAATATATTTCAAGTTGTGAAAATTATTTCATACATTTTCTCATTTCTTTTTAGCTGTGAATTAGCAAAATATGAAACCAGACACACAAAAAAGGAAAAGTCTCCATAGAATATTTTTAGTACAGAGAAGCATCGTGGACTTTAGACAAAAAAGAAAAGATAAGATGACTTCTAACCCTTTTTAGCTGCTCAAACCAAATTTATACTTGCACTGACTTACAAACATGAATGCAGGCTTATTTTTAGTGCATCATAGGTGCATAAGTAAAGCTGAACTTCATATAGCTGGTAAATGAAATACTGTGAGTAGAGCTTTGGGGATAAGAGAAAAAGGTTAAGTAGTGGGTACACTCTGAAACACAGGCATGGAGATTGTAACATAGTGAAAGAAAGTGTAATGGGAATGCTGAAGAGCCACAAAGAGAAGGAAAGGTAGTAAAAGTTGGAATCTTGTGATAAGGCAAAGCAAGAGAGAAAAATTCAGCTTTCTGCTACCTTTGCTTTCCTTGTTTTGTGATATAATCATTTATATGTTTCACTGACTAAATAACTCAAAATCAAAGATTATTGAAGTTTCTGAATTCTGCTTCTGAATTTCCTCATGAGTTAAAATGGTATTTTGCTAGAAAACTGAGGATTTCTGACACAACCAGCAAGACAGTAATTTTAATGTTCTCAATTTAAACAGCATTGTAGGTGTTTTCAATATGTTAAAGGGGTATGGCTTTATCATCCATAAGAGTGACTAAAACATATTAGCAAAGTTAACAAAACAGATCACAAGCTGTGAATCACAGCACTATCAGTTCAATCAATGTTTAACTAAAAGCAAAATAAAAGATATTAAAGTAAACGAAAAAATATCCAAGTACTTTTCACAGATCGTGAGAAGTTTTTACCAACATGAAATGTTTTGCAATAACTTCATGGAAGAAGAAATATGCTATTTCATAGTGCAGTTCTATGTTTAAACAAGGTAACAGTTTTCAGAAGCTTTACTCCTCAGTACTTTGATTAAGAGGAAAGTACCTACTGGAACACAGTAAAACTAAAAGTAGAATGTTACAGGCAGGGCAAGATTTGTAGGAAAAAGTAATGTGTTTTATCATACCAAACGGTACGACTGAAAAARGTAAAGAAGATTTTAGCACATAAGCCCTTTTTCAGGTTTTATATTTGAGCATTTGAGACCAGAAAAATAGTCAAAATAGAAAATAGCCTGAAAAATAATAGTAGCACAAAAAGCTTAGGACTATCTCCTGCCCCGGTCTTTCTGTCATCATACATAAAACTTGGCTCTATCTACATAAAACTCTGCACTCCGTCCATCCATACTACATAAAAMTTGGCTCTGGGTCTCCTCTGAGTCAGCTTTCACCTCTTTAGCCTCAAAATGCATTTTTGTGTGCAATACATGCTAGAAGCCTTGAGCCATTATATGAAGGTACAAAGCTTCCTGCAACACTCTTTGAAAAATACAGAGGGAACAAAACCTTATGCAGTCTCATCCATGCTGATTTGTGGGAGCGTTCACAGTACTCTCTCTCCTTCTCGCTCACTGTCTGCATTCAGACCAAATCCAAATTCTTCCTCCTCCACTTCTGAAATCTGTCCGATCATTTTCTTATCCCTACTGCAAAAACTTTCATTCAGGCAAGCAGTTACTACAGCTATTTCTATCAATTTCCCAAATATCCTCCTGTGATTTTTAAGTCCACAGAGAAAGCTGATATTCAAATAATCCTCTCTGTTAACTTTCTGGCTTTGAACTCTGAATCTGTCCACTTCCATCCCTATACTTCCAAATAAAACTCAAACCTGACATTACAATTATTTCTTGCTGTTTTGTACTTATTTTTCTCCTTTATTTTCTTGTTTTCTTCATCTTCTCTGGTCACGCACCCAAGAGACCTGAAGCATCTGTTTATGCTACAGACTATCTCAGTGCTTCCTTATGTATCATCTGATGCATACAACAACTAGCTTACAGGCAGCAGTATATAGCACTCATGCAGTCTGCAAACAGATTTTGAATGACATAGCAAGCCAAGAGACAAAAATGGTGGTATTTGAGAAAGATATCAAAACTGAAGAAGGATCTTTCAGCTCCTGGCTTTAATTAAATTCTGAACTCAGAGGGATTTGGGAGCTACTGCTTTGCTCAGAGGAAAGATATGGCTAGGTGGGTTCTTCTATCATGATGAATCTGGGAAAGAAAAAAAATCAAAATAGCATGCCATCCTTCAAACATTGCTGAGCTCTCCTCTAATTCATTTGTGCCACTCTCTAGAAAATCTAAAATATGTTAATGTAATAGCAATAATGGAAATAACAAGAGTTGGACAATGAAAATATTTTAAATATCCTGAAAAGTTTTTACAATTATTGTAACAAATAAAAAGAGCACTGAGGGTCATAAGTGGAAAAAATAAGGAAGTAAAAAGACAAGCATTTTTGAGCTGATTAATTAACAATTATTTTAATGAATTAATAATGGGGATGACTAAGAATCCCTGAAGCAATTAAGCAATAAAGTGTTATTAAGTTGAAAAAAATAGGAAACTAAACATAAGCAATTAATTACAAGTGAATTGATAAGAATTAGTTCAACAGAGGATCTTTGAACAATTCAACATTTAGTTCAACATGGAATGTTTGAAAAGGGAAATCCCTTCAGTAATGATTACCATGATAATGAAATCAATGTCCAGTAAACCAGTTGTCAGTTAAAGGAACACTGTTACCTCAATTATCTTTTAATAGCTTYATTTCCTAAAATTGTTATTCTCATATTTTTTTTAAGTGCTTACCCTTATACATTGCAAAAGGAAAATGCTTAAAAGAAATTGTGAAACACAATTACAAACACAATTGTGAAATTGTGTAATATTTTCAAATAAATAGAGCCAACACAAAGGAAAAATATCTAAATATCTTTTTGTAGATGTAACAATCTAAAAACTGATCTCATTTTCAGTAAATATAACATTTTTTTTTATCCCTAAAAGGGGAATGACTAATAAAACCCAAAACGGTCAAAGGACCCAAAAGATAATGTTACAGTACTGCTAGCTACCAATCTCCAATGACATGTTACATTTGGTAAACTGTGACCACCTCTTTGCACTGAAAGTAAAGATAAAATATGAGATACAGTAAGCTGGGTCAGCTAGGAAGACAATCAGACGAAAAATACCACCAGGTAAAAAATAATAATAGAAAARGGAATATTTAGGAAAATCCTTCTAAACAAATTCTGAGAAAATTTAGGCTGTAATGGACCTTTGGAGATTATCTAATACAGTTCAAAGCTGAGYTGGAATGGACCTTTGGATATAGCCTGCTGGCTACACCGTTCCTAACGCAGGCCAGCAGCACATGTTTAGGGTCCACTGCCATTACAGCACACCGCTGACTCAGGTTCATTACAGAGCATGTATTTTTTTTAAGAACCTTTTAAACCTAATTGCTCTCAGCTATCTGAAAAGTCTGTATGACACGTTCTTTATTTTCCTACTACTGACACATACTTTTACCTCCTTTCACTCAACACTAAAGAAAGTGGATGCAGTAGGACTTTGCAGATAAGTTCTCATTAGCTATCTCYAACACAGGCTGCAAGCTTCTCAGAGCAGCTCTTGGAAAATGGAAGTTGAACCTTCTTGATACCTTAGCTTGAAACAGAGGCTGATGTTCTCTACACAGCTAATCTTTTCTCAGAGCCAGTAGCATCCAGAACTAACAACCCYGTGATGGAAAAAGTCTGCACGGGAAAAAGCGAAGGCCAAGAAGAGGTACTAAAACTCCTTTCCATCCTGAGAGCACTGATCAAACAGCAAATACACACAGGACATTACTACAAGATGAATATACAACACAAATATATCATTATTTAAAATATGTATATGTGATTCTTACAGACAGCCTTCATGGCATACATATGTGCACACCTACACATAAAATGTTACGTCTTAGTGACCAGCGTATGCTTTATAGCTAACATCAGTATCATCCAACATTTATCACATATCACCTTCCTTTCTTAAAAAAATATTGAAGTACGTTAGTTTATATTCTTCTTTACATTCTTATGCAGAGGTACTTCATCCACCATAGAAACAGAATCAGCCACAGCATAAAATGCAGCAGCCATTTAACAGCTTTTGACAGATATACAGAAAAGTTTAATGAGAAGACTAAGCCAGGTTCCTAAAGTTACAGATGAAGTAAGTACTGAGAATATAGTTACCAGAGCTCAAAACTTGGCCAGGATATTGAATTGATCTGTTACTAAAACTGCAATGATGCTTTTAGCCTGGTTTAATAAAGAAACAAGATTTATGTGGTCAAGCTCTATATAAGTGTACTGTCTATCTCCTATTTCTCTCTCTCTTTTCTACAATAAATAGTTTTTGAGTGTCTTGGACAATTTGAAACAAATTCAATAGAAAAGTAGAGGTCTCAAGAAGATTACATTCCTAAAAACTTTATAAAAATGAGAGAGAACAGAAAAAAAGAAACCCCTTYAGTGTCTCCACTGAGAGACTGCAACTGGCAAGAGGACTGTCACCCCTTGTTAGATATCAGAAAATCTATTTAAGAGAAAGACCTTGTAAATGTCTATATCACGGAAAACATCACTGCTCGTTAAACTTCTAAAGAATCAACTTTGAGAAATAAATCTACAGGAAATCCAGCGTAGTTAATTGCAAGTCATGAAAATAATTAATAACTATAAGAGATTAGGATTTAGGATTTAGGATTTATATCTCATGATGCAAAAGACATTATTTTTCACAGGAAGGAATAAATCTCACAAAGCTATTCAAGAAAAAATGTGTATGCCCTGACAATTTTTTGGTGCTTTCTGATAATGGCTTGAGTTTGTATGAAATAATTTATCCATTTCTTCTTCTGAATTGTTCCTCCAAAACTCTTTTCCCRTAACTTAAAAAGTACATTTTTTCAYAACAATCCTCAGCTTTAATYATAGCTACACATATCTGTATAGGGTGAATACTGTAACTTCATATTGTTATTGAAGCCTTCTGAAAAAAACCCTAAAATATAGCCTACTTTTAACTACTCAGTTTGTGACTGGGAAAAAGTTGCATATTACTAGCTTAGACAAAAAGGTTTATAACAAAGATCTCTTAAGACAGTGCAGATGCACCACAACCTTTTGTCTTCCTCAGTTGAGAGAGTCTTTTAAATATTTTCTGCTCATACTGGGCTTAATTTAGAATCTTTCGCTTTTAATTTAACTCCACGAAGTGGTTCCTTCCACTGCAGTGGTATCCTAGAATCATCCATTCTTCACTATGTAATCAAAAGAGGTCTCTCTGTAAAAGAAGCCTAAGAAAGTGTTTTTTGACCAATCACATTCCTATACTTTGCTGAAGTCCTGTTTTAGGAATTTATGTGCTCCTTCTGATGCATGAATAACTATTCGCTGCTAACACTTAGCGGAAAGATRCCAAGAATATTTCTCTAAAACATTTGATAATGAGTAGCCCACTGATATCCAGTTATTTAGTAATTTTCTCTGTCAGTGAAATCATCCAAGAGAAAATATATTTGGATTCAGGGAGACTAAAAGCTTCTAGAAGAAGTTCTGTATACACATAGTTAGGCACTCCTTATTAATTCAGATAAGCTTCCAAGAAGTTAGAAACGATTTTGAAAACAGTTGCTCAGACAGAAGTTTAGTATCACACTGTCTAGGAAAAAAGGAGAAGTGTTCAGCAAAAGCAAGGAATCCATTCCTGACTAAATCAAACTTTCAGTATGTGATTAAAAAAAAACTAAGAAAAATTTACAGCTACAAATATCAGAATCTTACTGCTGCAAATGATATATTTATATAAGAAAGTATAGAAATGTCTCCMCATAATCATCTGATAGTGGACAAAATTTAAGAATTTCTAAAAGCTAGCATCTTAATATAAGCGCAAGTCTATACTATGCAACTTAATAATGCATTTAATCATAAAAATAAGCATATTGAAATTATCAGAGATTAAAGTTACAATTACATATACAAAATCAAGATTTAAATTTGAATCTGGATAAAAAGGCATATAAATAACAACATGATCCTTAAACAAGGACAGAATCAGCTGAAACGTTATACAGACAATCAGACGGAAGAAAAGCTGAATACACTCCAAATACTTAATAAAGAGCAAAGTTAAAGCAACAATCATTGATGTATAAATGTTGTAATATACATGTAAAAAATAATTAAAATAATTGTTACTTACCTTAGAGATCTGAAACAATGTAGACTTCTGAAATAACTACAAGCAGTCTCTTCCCAAGAGAGAACAGTCTAACTTTTCCACTACTTTCAAATCTGGAGTGGAAGATATTTTAGGCCTGGCCAAATATCACTGGAAGAAAATTTGTTCACATGTTTGGCCATGTCTTACATTCCATCCTCTTGCTTTGGCATACAGACACAGCTAATTTTAACCTGTGACATAAGTGACTTATTCTACTGCTAAAATTCTTGTGCACTGACTCCACGAATGAACTGAACCACTAAGAGATACAGCCAACCCATAATGCTTATGGAAAGAGTCCAACCAGTTACATTTGAGATTGTAAAATCCCAAGYGCTCTATTAAAATCTGAGAATACGCAGCACCTCAAAAGATTTGAATCCATATACTACTAATATAATTAGCTGCTAACAGCAAACAAAGTTAAATTAGAAATAAGGAACTCCTTTATTTTCTCCATCCATATGTAATATGTAATATCCAACAAAAGTTAGTCATTTTTATAATAAATTGTAATTGTAATTGTAACTGTTTTATTCTAACTAAAATCTATGCTAGATACTAAATACAGTTTCTTTAAAAACGAAAATACATATAATTTAAATTATATAAATTTCATACAATGGTTATACTAACTATATTAACTACATTAACTATAAGCTCTTCCCAAAATTTGTTACCCCTGATATTTAAGAAAAATGTATATAAACACCAAGAGCTTTAAAAAAATGCATAATGAAGTTGCATATATTATATATTTAGAGATGACGATATAGAAACTATGAGCCATTTTCTTCAGAATTCCAGCCCTGCATTGCTTACACTAGACTGACTATACAAATACTGTTCCATGGACTTATTGTTCAACTCACAATACTTTAGATAAAATCTGTGCTGGTAGCTGCTTACAATTTAAAGAACATTAAAACATACATTTGCAAGATTTAGACAAAATTAAAAGTTCTGTTAGCAAGTGCTATGTGAAGTATTGTACTCATTATCCACATGTTCAGACAATTTTATTTCTCAAAGCATAGTGCTTCCTTTATTCTAACCAGGGACTCACACGGTTAAGTGTGCTTTAGAAGATGAACCTGCTATCAGACATTCAACAGCTGCGGATCATAAATTTAGGACTGACACAAATCCACCTGATCACAGAGTTACAAGATACTTTTTTCCTTTTATGAATTCTGTAGCCATCAATCCTTTATCAGACTCTGTTTATATATACAAATGGAGTAGTTCATTTCTACATAAAAGAACTAATTCATAGATATTTGACAAAAATGACAAATATTTTGAATAAAAAATAAATAAAATTTCCTTAAACAGCTTTTATATTTAAACTCTTGGATTTATGAAAGATAAACTGTGATGTAAGTATTTATGTATTGTATTACATCAATTCTTTTTTCTTTAATTGAAATTTGTTGTTAAGTATCAGACAAAGAAACCTGTAAGCGTTACAGTTTTAAGGGCTTAGTACAGTCACTATTTACATGAYTGAGTGCTCAGGTCCAGCAATTTCCC
>NW_028186879.1:3012637-3015879 GCF_003343005.1 Rhea americana
AAAAAAAGATTGCCTGGCAAATGCCCAACTATAAAAAAGAATTAGATTAAATCACCTAGTAGCTCTCTTTGTGGACAAAACTGTTGTATTTTCTATGTATGATTACTCCTGTTGGTCTTGATTCCTGAGACATCTTTTGTCTGCTCTTATCTAATATCTGCAAAGTAAAAATTAAAAAAATGAAAAAGACAAATAAATACCTCAGTTAATATCTTCTGAAGTGCTCATGAAGTAGGACTGGGGCAAGAGTGATCGTCAGTGAGTCCTGTATCATCTGAAGGTAGCTGTCTTCCTATTTAAATGCAAAGAAGGAAAAGAAAAAGGAAAGGAAMATTTTTCATGAGTACTGGGAAAGAACAAGATATATTTCTGAACTGCCTTTATAATTATTTTAATATACACCTTCTTACAGGTGATGGTCCAGCATCCACTGAAATTAAAATTATGGAACACAGACAAATAAATAAAATGCTGGACAGCTAAGTCCTATTTTGGCTGCAAATGTTCATATTAGTATACAGTGAATGGGAAATAAATTTTAGTCCAAAATCTACGTCAAACATAATGAAAAGAATTACATTGCAATGTTAAAATTCCATCTACTACTAGAATGTATCAGCGAAATGAATGGTAACTTCAGTGAGGGGGTATCATTTCATCTGTAYGAAAACAAGCTCTTCCTCTTTGTCAAGCAGTTAATTCTACAGTTCACAAATCTTGATGTCCTGTTCCTCACTGCAAATCTCCATTTAGTTTTGAAAGTCAATAACTGACTACTTAGCCCTGAGATAGTAACTAAGCAAACATTTATCTTTCAGCTTGCCAGGCCCCCTGATACCAGTACTTGACTAACTAGAATATCCTGCAAAACTATGCCCAAAAAATGTATATAAAGTCTGCTCTCACTATTCTGCCTTCGAAGGAGATMATTTTTTTTATTATTATTATATATATTCTGATCTCTATGGAAAACCTTGGGAGTTTACTTTAGAAATAAAATACTGCAGAAGAATTTTACAGTTCATTATAATAAGAAAAATTAGTTTTACTTTAAATCTCTGTTAGATTTTCTCTAGCTATTTCTGAAAAGGAGGTATCTATTTGCAAAGATTTTTAGTCTGTAGTGAACAAACAGATTCTTAGATCATCTGAGCAAGTAAGAGCATATCTGGCTGGGATTGGACTCATAGTTTTTACTTCGTTGCAGTATCTTTGTGGCCTCTAAAATCGGTCACTGTCACACAGCCTCTTCAGAAAAAAAGAAGAAACTCCAAGACTCTGGTATCCTGAGAACTGCATTATGAGACATCTCTTTTCATAATTAATAATGATGAAGGCTAAAAGTCCTCTACTGTTAAACAACTGGCAAATAGTAAATGTAGCTAAAATTAAGTGTGCAAGGATGTATAACTGCAGATCAAACAGAAGTTTGGCCATATAGACTATTTCAAGACACCTTGATAAAGGTTCAGATAGGTAAAATGCACAATGATAGCAAGTTAACAATAAAATAGCAAACACTTATGAAAAGTAAAATTCACATGTAAATAAATATGTATTAGGATTACCAGATGGAAAAACAAAAACAAAACAAAAAAGCAACTCAACTGCCTAACAATTACACATATTAGTATTAATAATAATTTGGCAGAAAATACAGAGGTAATTACTCACTTGAAATCTAAACATATTTCTCTGGACTTCTGAGAACTCAGAAAACAAAAAAAAGACCAAGTTTTCTTGATTCTCATTCTTGAGCCCATGCTAGTGCTTTGTAAGCTTGAATAACGATGCAATAGAAATACTGYTTTTTCACATAAGAATTTTTTTTTTAGCTCTCCTAACTTCCCACTGCTGCAAGAGGCTCTGACATAACATGAAAAAAGAATTGTTAGAAACAAAGTTTGATAATGTTTCCATCCAAAGCATTTTGAACTGGCTCCATTTCCTGTATTTTGGTAAGTAACAGGATCACAGACCATTTTTGGATAGACTGAGATCCTACACCTTCCTAACAATACATATATTATTTTTATATATATATAATATATATATATAAAAAATATACTTTATACATATATAGTAAGTATATAAATATTAAGTATAATATATATATAATATATATTATATACTTAATATATACTTACTATATATGTATAAAGTATATATTATATATATAGCATATATATACTATATATATATACTATATAGCAGTATATAGTGTATATATACTATATATATATAATATACTTTATACATATATAGTAAGTATATATATATTAAGTGTGTGTGTGTATATATATATATATATATATAAAAAATATACTTGCTTCCTAACAATTTATATTACAAAATATTACTTCTGAAGTTTTTTCCACCTTGCTTAAATAAGTACTTAATACAATCATAATTTAATTGCCAGTTTTGGCAATAAATAAAATAAATAAATAAATAAATAACAGCTAAAGTAGAAAATGTGTCAGGACTCCAAACATATAAAGCTTTAAGGCAGATCTGCCTAGAGCTTTTCATTACACTGATACCCATACAAAGGTTCTAAATAGCTTTGAAACTCAAAATAATTAGGTTTTATTAGAGTATGAACAAGAATACTTAACTTTTAAATCAGAAAAAAAAACTCAAAATGACTATGTAAGATAAAAATAAAAGTACTTATTTTATAGATTTTATATATATATATATATATATATATATTTTATAACAGGACTTATATATCCACCACCTGGCATGTCACAGCACAGTAGATGCTTGTATCTGGTTTCTAGGAAATGTTTTGGTCTGTAAACCCAAAGAGCTGCCTGCGGGTCTGCTGTCTGATCATCTCAGCAGCATTTCAGTCTCTGCTTCAACTGTCAGCTCCCAGTTCCTTCCTGTGACACTCCTCATCTCTAGCTTTTATTTTGGTCACATTCTGCAGCCTGGAATCTCCTCTCCAGTACATTCAGCTGATCCAGAAGAGGAAACTTCTCCAATCTCCTGTTCACTCTCTCCACTTGCCCTCTTTTCAGAGGAAGTTAAGTACAAAATGAATACATATAAAACAAATTTCAGCTGTTACAGCGGGCTAGTTGCTTTTTTGTGTTAACTGATATCTTCTGCTGGGATTGCGTCTTCACACATTTTGATTAAAAACTACATAAAAAATCGTTAAAAGTTTTTGTATGTCCTTCCAAAGAGGCTAATTAGAGGGGCACCAGTGAGAAAAACTGCATGTGTACTTC
>NW_028186879.1:3016089-3098048 GCF_003343005.1 Rhea americana
ACGTGTGCAGACCAGAGTATGTAATGGAGATGGGTTGGCTATAGTAGGATCCTAAGAGCCCAAGATGGTACCTAGCTACACTATGAGAGGAAAAAACCTCTCTCAATYCTCACTGCATATTTGGAATGATTTTGTCCTGTTATGGCATTAAGAGAATGTTGTATCAAGTATGAAGCTCAGCTACTGCTGGCTCAAGTGAGATCCAGGAAGAAAACAGGAAATATAGTCTTTTGTTCTTACAGAACTCTGAAATATTCTGGGCAGGAGATTGMAATTGTGAATTGAGATCTTTTCAGTGCTGTTCAGTGGCAGGATGAGAGGCAACAGACACAAGCAGGAACACAGGAAGTTCCATCTGAGCATAAGGGAAAACTTCTTTACTGTGAGGGTAACAGAGCACTGGAGCAAGTTGCCCAGAAATTGTGGTGTCTCCATCCTTGGAGATATTCAAAAGCTATCTGGACAGGGTCCTGGGCAATCTGCCCTAGGTGACCCTGCCTGAACAGGAGAGTTAGACTAGATGGGCTCCAGAGGTCCTTTYCAATCACCACCATTCTGTGATCTTTCCTCTAGGACACGATTTACCGCACACCTACTGACAGCTCCATCTGCAAGCACTCTGTGACAGGCTGAATACTCTATTTGCAGTTGAATTCTACACAGTATGTCAAGTCACTTTTCAAACAGATATCAACACTATTAAAAATATCAATAAAGAATCACGTTTCATGTTCTCTGGTATACTTTCATATCACTTACGACTAAAAAAAGAAAAAAAATCCAACACCATCCCCTCCAAATCCATGACACGTCCAGAGTAGGATAGTCTAGCCTTCTACCTTGGGATATCTGAACTTTGAGGAATGCAAGTGAAATAAGTGGCTGCTGCCTGGCAGAACTAGCCAATTGCAACACAAAAATGTCTGTCTATGGCAGAAAAGGCCTTGGAACCTCTGCCCCTGYGTTCTCATCTTGTATAAAAGTCTGTACAGAGATAAACCAAAGAATGTGATGAATTTGTCACTCTTTTGTTTTCTTCCTATTTTTTCTCTCATTAGTCTTGTTTCTTTCCCTACTTACAGATACATCAGCAACATAATCAGACTGAGAACTATTAACACTCTTCATTACCTTTTGTTATTTTCATTAAATTCTACATTATTTTTCAGTAATACAACACATATTTAATTCTAACAGAATAAAGCATGTATATTTAATCTCCATTTGAAATAAAAGTCTGTGATGGAGTAATCAGTTTAAACTCTGTGACACATTGTCCACTTCATTAGTTCATATAGCTTTTCATTCAGTACCAGCACGGATCCTTGAAGAAAGAAAAGAAGCATGAAAGAAGAAAAGAATCAAGGCACACAGAAAAATGTTTTGTGTGCCAAAAGACTTCAGCAAAAGACAAGTCGAGATATGAAGATCACATTGTTCTGGCTAGGACACTGTAACGGGAACCATGGTCCTAGGTATCTTTCCCTGACAGGTTCGGTGCCCAGAAAGTTTTAATATATTGCAGCTTTATATTTAGAGCAACTGAATATTGAATTATTTCCAAAAAAGGAACATGCATTTGAGTTTAATTCTCTTAAAACAGTCATCATCAATATCAGTAATAAAACAAAAAGATTGAGCACCTGTTAAAGATTTATGAGATAAGATACAATGTTGATACTGTGCTTCTTCCTTCTTTGTTAAAGGAGGAAGTTACTGAGGGACAGTCATTCTGCAGATCAGTATGCACAATAAAAGAATGAGAAAAACTGGCTGTCTAGCTAATATAAATTAAATGAACACATTCTTAATAATTTATGAGGTTTGAAGAGAATTTGATTTTATTTTGCTTCATGGGCTCAGCATTCAAAATCTCACAACTACTTTCAAAAAAATGAACCAAATTTAAAAGCTAACTGAAGAAAACAGAAAAAAAGAAAGTAAGATGAGATTGAAGGAACCATTAACAAAGGTCTATCTTAGCTGATATTTATASGGTTCACTTACCTAGCTAAATCTTACTCCAAGATAAAAGATGATGTTCATATAAATCAGTGAGAGAGCAACACAAGCRTATATTAAATCTGTATCCTAAATCTTATTTAGGAATAATACAGACAAAAGTTTAAGATGTTTTCATTTTACTTACACACGATTGCAATGAATGTTCAGTGTAAAAGAAAAAAAAGATAACGAAGATATCAGTCAGATAAGAAAGTTGCATTTTTTTTATCATCTATTTCTAAACAATTTTTTGTTTCTAATACATAAGCAGAACTTTGAAGTGGATTACTTAAACTTTTTTCTTACATTGAGCTCTTCAAAGTAGACTTCTTCAAAGGTTTTTAACCCCAACTACATTTTTTTTAATAGTGAACCTCAAAGCAGCTGAGTAAGGCAGAATATAAAGACAAGAAAAGTTTATAAACAGGTCATGTCCTGCCTATTTCTCTTTGTTCAAAAAGAATCCTTGCTTTCAGACTTGGTATCTGTCACCTCAATGATTTTCTGAGTTGCAGAAAACTCTGAGGAGTTTCCTCTAGAATCTAGGAATTTTCCATTTTATCACCTGTGAAATCYGAATCTTAGCCCTTTCTCAGCAAGTTCTCCTGATTATTCCTCTTAAATTGCAGGTTCCCAGCCCTTGCTGTGCTTCTCTCTGCCTTTTATAATTGATAAATTTCCATTTTCTGAAACCTTTTTCCCTGAGCATACTCCTATGTCCCTAAGCAACGAACAAATCTGCTTTCTGCCAGAGGGTTTCATTTGRTATGGTCTCCCTTCATGGAACACAGCAAGTAAGAAGAACAAAAGAACCCTGAGATAAACAGGCAGTCTGCCATATCCACCCATATTTACAATACCATCTTACAAGTTGGATGAATAAATTATTGCGCAAAAGATAAATTATACTTCAATAGTTTGTTCAGCATATGTCATATTATAACCAGGCAAGTATTCTCTGAAATCAGAAATATTTGTACTGTTATGGAATGAAATCATTTAYTGCACACAGTATATACTAAGAAAAGCCTTTATACAATGATTCTCCTGTATTTTTTCATAACCAAGAAAAAGCTATTTTCCCAAAGATTTTTCCTTTAAAACTGTTATAAAACTGAATAATTAACGATTTTCCATTTCACAAGTTGCCTTCGTTAAACTATTCTGAAGTTAATTATTCTTAATCTAGCACTCAAAATCATGCTGCCCTCTATGACTCGCCTACCAAAGAATGTCAAAATAAAAAAATCTTAACCTTGGTGAATACCAAAAACGAGTGGGTGAGAAAAAAGCTCAAGAAAAAGCATTTTAGCACTATAAAGTAAATCACCAGAACACAGACATATATTGSCTATTATCTTAGAAACTTAAAGTATGTAGTATTTTGTACCATTTCCATTTTTCACTCTGGAGCTGATCCTACAAGAGGCTGACTCCCTTACCTTTTAAATTGCTAAGGCACCATTTAGATGCAGTCAACCCAACAAAACAGTTCATGGAAAGAATTCCTCACCTGGAACCTTTTTGGCTAACAAAAATGTAGATGGATTTAAAACTGGAATTCAACTGATGAATTCCTGAGATCGCTCTGTGGAGACTATGTACCAAACTATATTTAAGAATGCCACATTGATGTACTTTCTGCAAAGTTTCCTTTCTGGATCAAGATGATTGYCCTCATCAGGCACAGACAATCTCCGCTTTTAGCTGAGATTCTCAGAACTTTTAGCCCTTCTGAGGTCCTAGGAAGATAAAATGAAAGAAAATGGAAAAGAAACAGAAAAAGAAAGGACAAACAACTTTTCTCACTAACAACCACTACTTGAATAAAATAATAATTTGCTGTCTGATCATCTGTTATGCAGGACACACAAAAGCCTTTAAAATACAAGGACAAAATTATATAGTAAGTCATTTTTAAGAATCTGTTCTGAAGATCTGAACTTGTATAGAAGTAGACCTTGGCATTAAAAGTCAAACTACAGTCCTTGAACCTTTAGATTTTTTTGGAGCTACCACTTATTATAAAGATGGTAAAAATAACAATTATTAATGTTAATAACATACCCCARCAATCTGTTGACCCTACTGAGATTTTTAGTTTTGCCAAAATGCAAGCAGAAAAATTAGGCACAGAAGTGTATTTAATTAACAACTTGCCATCTGGCATAAGCAACTAAATTATAGACGTAGCCCTTTTAATATAGAAGAAGCTATAATCAACTAGGGAATAGACCATAAACTACTTCTTGATTGAAATGCATAAATTAGGTAAGGGGACAGTTTAAGTATGAAGTACTACAAAGAGTTTCCACAAGGCTGAGTAGTGGGTAACCTCAGCAAGCAAAGTAGCCAGAGCAGAACTGTTGACTTAGAACTGTATAAATCAGCAATTTTGGTAACCTTTGATTCTCTATTTCATTGAGCAAAATTAGAATATACTTGGAAAATAAAGAGTTGAAATAAATTAAATAAGAGATTAAGTACGCATAACATTCTTTTGGGGTGCTATATCACAGAATTGGTAAGGTTGGAAGGGACCTCTGGAGATCATCTGGTCCAACTCCCTTGTTCAAGCAGGGTCACCTAGAGCATGTTAGACAGGGTTGCATCCAGGTGGGCCTTGAAGATCTCCAGAGAAGGAGACTCCACAACCTCTCTGGGCAACCTGCTCCAGTGCTCCGTCGCTCTCACAGGGAAGAAATTCCCCCTCACGGTCAGGCGGAACTTCCCGTGCTTCAATTTCTGCCCATTGCCTCTTGTCCTGACACATGGAACAACTGAAAAGAGTTTGTCCCCGTCCCCTTGACACCCTCCCTTCAGGTACTGGTACACATTGATAAGATGCTTCTCTTCCCCAGGCTGAAGAGGCCCAGCTCTCGCAGCCGTTCCTCACAGGGCAGRTGCTCCAGCCCTCTGATCATCTTTGTAGCCCTACGCTGGACTCCCTCCAGTAGCTCCATGTCTCTCTTGTCTTGAGGAGCCCAGAACTGGACACAGTACTCGAGATGAGGCCTCAGCAGGGCTGAGTAGAGCTTATATAGATTAATATTTATTATGACTAGTCATCCTGTTCTGCCAGGCTATTTAAAAAAATAACAAGATCCAAGTACAGAATAGGTAACAAAATGAAGTAGGCAATAGCTTAACAGGAGAGAAATGATTTGATTTTAGTACTAAGCAACCTCAACAAATGTCTAAGTCTCTCCTTATGGTGAGCTTGTGTTTTGTAATAGTTTCAAAATTAGCCAAAGTAATAGAAGTTATGGTCAAAAAGGCATTTTCCCTGTTCTCTAGTCAAAACATTTTACATTTTACTTTATATTTTTATTCTTTATGCTTAGGTGGCTTTGCATCAGCTAAAGAGGTAACAGCTGTAACCTGTTTCACATGATCAGTGTTACTGTCTAAATAATTGTATTACCTAAGCAGACTGCCTCATTTTTAGCTGTGCAGTCAAAGCACTCAGTCCATCAGCTGCTAGAAAACTATTGCTGAACCCAACCCAAGTCCAAGTAACAGACAAACCACCAGAACCTCTAGAAAGAAGTATCTTCCAGAAATCCAGTGATTCTTTCCAAGACGAAGATGATTGCCCTCTCAGACAGAGAATAGAATCTGCAGTCTCTGACCTGCTCAATGACCATTTTTATCCTTCAAAGCAGGTAAGCACCAGAATCCGTGTATAGGCGTGCTGTCTCAGTCAGCTATAGTACAAATTGAATGGGACCCCTTTATTCACAGTATTCACACCTACACTAACCAGTTTAACCATGGCTTACAGCCCGCTGTACTGTTTCTAGCATTTTCAAAGGAAAGGCCATGAAAGATGAGTGGTGACACATGAGTAGTGAATCTCAAGTCTTTCAGATTTTCAAAATATGCATGTACCTCTGAAGTTCTTTTTCTTTAATCATGGTTGTTAGACTTTACAATCAACTGGTCTTATTTGCCTCAAAGGATCCTTAAAATCTGACAAACTTCATCCTAGGCTTAGTAGAAATATCAATACGCAATTACTTATTTTTTATATTCTTAAACAAGCTCTAATGGATGCTTATTGTACTTTTTCCTGATTAATGGTGCTTGATGTTTTAGGTTTTTCCTAAAGTTTGAGGATATACTGATCCACTACCAACAGCTAATAGTTCTTATTTCTTAATTTAATATTTCATGGCATCCTTGCATATGATAACCTCAGAAGAAGAAATAAAAAAAAACAAGTTGCATTTTTTAAGGCAGATAGTCTGATACATACCTGGGTACATGAACACATCACAGGCTTACAACATATGTTTCTACTGGTTGTCATAGAATGAAGCAGAGAAATAGGGTTAATTTTTAGGCTACTAGAATGGCTCAGGGAGAACAGATCCAGTCAAGATTTTATTCAAGTTTTCTCAAAGAATGGTATAGCAAGAGAAGCAATACTTTTGAATAATTGTATTCTCCTCCAAATTTTAACACTGAATCAAAGACAGACTGGTTCCTTGACAACCAAGGCTAGAAGATACTTATTTTCATTTCATGAGTGTTAGTAGTAATTATGTAGTAATGTTCAAGAGCTCCCTTTATAAGGGTCTCTGAAAAGGTGATTAGCTGAAGACAAAAAAAAAAAAAGTCAGTGAAAATAGACAAGTCAGGGAAGGCAGAACCCGAGTACTGTGTTTGTGACAACCAGCACCCTGTGGCACATAACAATAGCATTTATTGCAGCCACATAGGCAGCCAAGTAAGTGCTARAAAGTGAGAAAGATGACTCACCTTGATATTACACATTCAGCAACTGTTTAGAAGGAAAACATACACAAGGGTGTTTTGGGGAAGCTGCTCCTTCCTTGAGGAAGATAGTAAAGATATTCACATAGAGGTCATATATTGAGAGATCAGGACAAAAGCAGATGGTTAACTACTATAGGAAAGTTTGATTACATTCTGAGGTCAACTCATGGAGATAATCTCACTGCTGAAAGAGATGGACCTTGGACTTCCAGAGAAGAAACATTCTGAGGCAACTGCTTTAGTAACCAGTCGTGGAATATTGCCTTCATCATCCACCAACTGACTCTATAGTGCACTGAATCAGGTGTACTAGCCCCATTATTTTTAATTCCCAGTCACTGTGGCCTAATTAAACATAAAATAAAATGAAAAYAGATGTCTCCCTGAGGCCTACTGAGAAGAATAAGTGTGAATATAAGTTTAAAACTTCCCAAATCTTTAATTACCTGGTCTTGTTTGGTCCATATCTGAGAAGTCAACTTTTAAAAAGATATATGTTATTATGGTTTCATGGATTACACCAGTGGTGTTTTTTAGTTTGCTTTTACTGATTTTTACTTCTCGTATAGTCTTTAATTATTTTAAACAATTTTCTTTCCTTTCAAATAATCATCAGTATTTGGAACACAGATTTGCATATGGCCTAACTCTTACATAACTAGTTCAATTTGAATCTTCATCTTATGCTAGCAAAGATGAGCAGGCAACTTGTTCTCATTAATTCTTCTATGGTTTACCAAAGAATAATGGGACAACTATGCTAATCTAATTCATCTTTACTTATAGTATGAATATATATAAAAAATCCCCACCATAATTAACAGAAAATATTTTGGGCTATTTTTTTTTCAATAGAGTATTAGCAAAATAAATGTAATAAGCAAAGAAAAACAGATTCATAATTCCACTTCCACATTCTATAGTAAAAACCAGCACGCTTAACTATATTTTTCAATTTTATGAAAAATATGGCAACTACCTGAAAATTATATTTTCAAATATAATATATCTGAAAAATATATTTTCAAATTCTCTTACTGGAAGTGCCACATGAAATCAACTACTTGTTATGTGCACGCCCTGGGAACACTTCCAGAGGAGGGCAAAGACTCAGTTAGCAAGATGAGCTAAAAAATAGCAGGACAACAGATGGACCCATATGGCCATCAGTAGTGTGTCAGTTTCTTCTGAAGTTAAAAAAAAAATAAAAACAGAAAAACCTTAGACTTTCATACCATTCCTCAAAGACAGGCAAGCAYAAATAAACAAAGATTTTTTTTCTCTTACTGAAACAGTGATTTTCATGGATCAGTACAATGAATGTTCTGTGTCACTCCACGAGAACCACTAACCAATTCAAACTTTTTGAGATATGTATTTAATGTATTTGGTCCAGGAGAACTACAACTGATAACTGGCTGTATCTGAAAGTAAGCTTTTCTGCATCAAGCCAATAGCAAAGCAACATATGTAAAAATGAAATATATAAATAAACCTTATACCTCATTTCTAAACTAATTCCATGCAATTAATTATAATTCTTGATTTCACCAGCTTTAGTAAGGATCCTTAAAGTTCATTCTTGTCAGCACATACTTGGTTCCCCTCAGTCAAAACTGCCATGAACAATGTAAGCTTTTTACTTAGTTGGTTTCCACTGATTTCAGCAATTAGGGGTAAGAGTCATCTCTGTTATYACAGAAAGGGGTGACCTGTCTGTGCAGATATCTATACCTCTCATTTTATTGTAGAGGGATGTGCCTTAGTTGGATGGCTAAAGGGAAATGAGATGACTATCTACTCATTTGGTAAAAGTAGCATTCAATCTCAAAAGAAAACATTGACAATCAATTTAAGGCACAATTTTAGCAGTCATTAGGAAATCATGATTACACAGAACAGTTAAGATAATTCTTACAAAAAAACCCTCCAATAATAAGRATATAAAGAATTATTTTATTAGTGAAATTACCAAAAGTTTACCCACTACATTAACATTAGTCTAGGCTCAGCCAGAAACAAAACCTTTTGTTTAAACTAAAATATATACAAATATCAATGCACTGCTTACTTCATTAAATAATAAATAATCAAAAGAGAAAGGATATTGATTTTTCTATGGAAGGAACCTTCTCAAGCTACTGGAAGTTTACATGAAAAACATCCCCAAAAGAAACAATTCTACAAATTAACACACTTTGAAAAGTTTACAGATTTCAAAGCAGTTAAGAATTTTCATAAGTTAGTCAAATCATGTAAAGGAGAGAACTTGGTTGCTGTAGTCCATTTGCTGTATGTTTTCTACTTTCTTTACAGTGCTCATGAAATCAAGACAGAAACAGAAAAGGATTTCATAACTGTGAGGCAAACATAGAATCTCATATAGAGTCCGAAAAAACACAAAGTCAGGGCCCAGCAAGAGAAAGGTCTGAGGGGGCCAAGTGTTCCACCTGGAAAGAGGAACCACAGTTAATCTATAAAGCAGAAGGAGGTAACTACAAAAGCTCTAGCCAAGTTTAGGGCAAAAAAGAAGTCCTAGCGTACCACATCATTCCTCTTGCCAGGATTCTCTCACTGCCTTAATAGCTACTCAGCTGGTGGCTTGAACCTATCCAATACAGGATATTGGCCACCTAAAGGAATTATCAGATTAGGGCAGACTCTATCTCGGTACAAAAATTACACATTTAAGACATTTTTGAAGCCTTCAGAAAATAAACAAAAACCCAGCCTCCCTTATAAATATATTTAAGTCTCAACACAAACTTTTTAGAAAAGTGAATTCATTGAAGTTTGATAAATTGTAAATGGTATATTACCCACCATTGTTTATGAACTAATTTTTACTTTCCCAGTTAAAATCTCATTTAGTGAATAGTTATTGTATTTCATTTGTGACAAGAATTTACTCATATCATATCTGTTCTTCAACTGCTTCAACTAATTTACAAATACATGCAAAAAAGTAGCATAAACACAAAACATTCACTATTTACCATGTATCTGTCTCTAAAGTAAAAGAATTTACAGATTTTTTACCTTAGGGCTAAATTCAGGAGACAAAAATAAATTCTTTTTCATCGAGCCCCTGTTTATGAAACTTCAATTCAATATTACAAATGGGAATTCTCCTATCAGCATTCATACACACAGCAGATTGTAGCTAAGCAAAGAAGCAGGTTCTTTTTTTTTTTTTTAATTGCCCTTATCCAGCTTCCCTAACTTCTTGACTGAAAGGCTGGCATATCCCCAAACTCCTCTTTTACCTGATATTCTTGCTTAGTTGCATTTCTGGAGCTCTTCCTCAGACTCTAGCTTTTAAAAACCAAGAGGAAAAATCCTCCCTAACTGTAATGGTGTTATTTCTTTGGATAATTCATAGGTGCATTTTAGAAAGGGCATATTTTCTTGGTCACACAAGACTGAAAGGTTTTGCTTTTAAGTGTCTGCAGAAGGAATGTTCTAAATCTTCTCTCCACAAACTACATTGCCTATGAGACAGAATATCCCTCTGCCACCTTCTCTCCATTTCTCTTAGATGGAGACACACATATGAAAAAGACTCGGAAAGAAAGAGCAAGTGAGAGAGTAATGTACGCATAGACTAAAAAAATTTTCTGTGAGGGGCCCATGTTCAACCACCAGTTAAACAGCAGTGGTTTGAAAGTTCCATTATGAAGTGACTGCACTTTGGGAACGGCACAGTGCTCGACATGTGGCTGTATGGCATATGTCTAGGATGAGATGTTAAAGAATACAGCTACTGAGGTAACCTGAGCGCTGGTAGAATGCTGGCTGGTATCCTAGCAGGGCCAAATACAGCAACATTTGTTTTAGGACAAACTACTGTATCAAAACAACAGAACCTCATCCCATAGTGGAAATAAGCAGCTTAGGAAACCTTCTGTAACACTTGCACTGTAAAAGTAAAGTGAGAACACATACCAAGACAGAGTTGGCTTTAGAAGCATGAAGCTTGACTAAGAACATCAGGATGTTAATCTCCTACTTTAGCTGGAATTTTGATGCAACCATAGGAAAACATTTTGGCAGGTGTTGAGGGACATTCTGCCTTTGAGAAGGACAATATACATAAAAACCTTAGCCMTAGAGACCCGAATCTCCTCCATCTATCAAACAGAAATAACTTCCAGAAAGAATGCCATCTCCTCAAGCAACAGATGAAGGGAGCAAGTATTCAAAACTTCAAACAAATGTCCCTGCAGAATGTTGAGTAATCTCTAGCTAGATTATGATGAGAACAGTATGGCCCAAAGTGTTCATTTTTTAGAAATCAAGGAACTTGGAACATAAAAACAGACATTCAGTCAATCTGAAATCACATAAAGCAATGACACCCAGATGAACCTCTATTAAGTTGAAAGTCCAGGAGATACCACAAAAAGGTGRTGACCAAGCCACAGGAAGAAGAGAGTGAGTGAAGATTCACCCTCTTGCATAAAATCTAGTCTATATAATACAAACTGCAAGTTCAATGAAATGCTTTCCCGTTGATGTCATCTACAGCTGGTAATACTGGCAAACAGAAAGAGCAATTTACCACAGAACTGAATCCAGTGTCTGTGTGGTTGGGGGATTTGAAAAAAAAAAATTACTGCAGCCATGTCAGAGCTGTCAGAATTACCCTGTCCCATTTGACTACAACCTGTAGGAATAAGGAAAGTAGATTACTTTCTTTGGACATAAGTAGGAGCATATCAGACAGAGATCAYGGGTATCAGTTCATTCATAAGTAAGAACATTGACACTATCTGCTTGCCTAAGGTGTAAGTATGTATTTAGCCCAYTTGCCAAAAGTATCTGTCAGAATTTTGGAGCTGATCATTTGTTTGGGATACACAGTTGTGATCCTGCTCTGACTACCTATGAYGGAGTTGAAGCAGGCAGGTGAACCTTCAGGACTGCTTATGTCCTTCCTCCACAACTTCACCACCTTTTGACAGCTGATCTCCCTTACTCACTCGTGTAGCACAAGGTCAAATTATCTGTCAACACCTGCATTCATGAGCTTGAAAGATGGGACTGACAGACTGCATGTGCATTCTGAACTTCATAAAACTCCAGAACACKACTACTAAGATTGCACTTGTCTGAAGACCAGCAGTCCTGAAGCAGTCATCTGAGGGAACACCCAGCTGATGAGATATGTAGGCACTGCTTTGGTGATGTGTTTAAGCCATGAAGTTTCCAGGGACTAGAGGATATCTGAGAAGTAACACTTATACTTGTTAAGCCACAGAGTGGTACCAGCAGACCTGTATGTGTCAGAGGTGAAGTCTAGCATGAGACATCAAAAAGGTGCATGCTGCCACATGATCCAGAAGAGAAAGCACTGCTTAGTGTGAATGTATGCTATAACATCACGTACTGGAGACATGGCATCACAGATCTGCCTTTGGGAAGGTAAGGCCTTTTAGCGCAGGAATCTACGATTGCCTTGATAAATTCAGCAAAGTGCAAATGAGACATAACCAACACACACAACTAACGYGGAAGGCGCTGTAATCCAGAGGAGCTGAAATGTTCAGGACAAATAACTAATGATTCCACCTAACAGCCATAGATATCAATGATGGGCCAGCCTAACTGCAATATAAAATTGAAGTTCCACATACAGTAAATTATATGTATCTGGGGTCATCTTCTAACAATGAAGACAACTGCACATAACACCTCACATGCATATAATTAAAATCTCATATACAAAACAGTAGCGTCATATCTAGACTCTACCAGGAAACTGCTATTTGACACTGGACAAAATCATGCTAATGACTAAACTTAAACTTCCAAATATGTGATATGTAAGTTAAATTACACGAGTCCACCATGAAGTGCAAACCAATCTTATGTTGCAGTATAAGGAAGAATAACTGTGGAATAATTTGCCCTATGTATTTGTTGGTGCAATTCCTGTGCTGCTTCTAAACAGGAGTTCAACAACTAATTCATCCACTTTTTTAAAGTGGTTAAGTGTGACAGACTCTGAGGTACCTCAAACAGGTTAAAAAAAAAAAAAAGAGTTTGAAACAGAAAACAATCCATAGAAAAACAAAACAAAAATTATGTTGCCACATAAACAGTTTTAAAAAGAATCAAATGATTGATCTTGAGAATAAAGTAACTTTTTATGATAATATTTTGAATTTCATACCTTTCTCCCCAGGCTCCCAGAACTGAGGAGGATGATGAGGGTATTCTCTAAAGGAGAAGGCCAAGAACTTTATATATATATTTTATTATATTTATACATCTATGCCTTTCATCTGATCCCATACATCTAGCCCAGTATATTAAACTAAAAGTGCCAAAGGATGACATGTACAAAGGAATATAAGAATCAGGCAAGCACATTCCTCATAATTCTTTTCTCAGCTCATTGACTATTAGACATAAATGAGATTTTTACACATCTAGTAACCTTCAAGGGATTTCTCTTCCATGAACTCCTCCAGTCTCTTCTTGAAGTGATGCATATTTTTAGCCTACATAATGTCCTTTGACAAGGAATTCTACAGATTAACAGTGATTTAAAAAACAAACAAACAAACCTCCCACACCCTATTTGCTACCTTCATTTGTTGTAAATCTAGCTCCTATAAACTTCATTTTATTTTCTACAGTTATTAAAGACAGAGTGAACAGCTAATTCCTATCCACACTCCGTGCTAATCAAGATTTTATAAACTATTAACACACCCATCCCATCCAATGGAATTACAATTCCTAACTGAAAAGTCTGGGCTTACTCAGGCTGTCATTGTTCAGAAGTTTTTCCCTTATGTTAATCATCATTTCTTCCTTTCATCCTTTCCAGTTCTATTACATCTTTTAGAGATGCTGAGAGTCTAATGAACTATAATCAAAAAGCAGGCCATACATGGATTTATACAGCACTATACTTATGTTCTTTGTTATGTTTTTATTCCATGACATTCCCTGATATTTAATTGGCTGCTTTGACCACTAAGCACTGGGCTTCTTTTGGAACTACCTATCATAGCCCCAACATCTTGCTCCTGAATGAGAATTGTCAAGTGTGAGTTTATAATGTTGTATGTGAAGTCAGGATATTTATTCTCATTACCTTACATTTCAGTGTGGATTCATTTGGATTTCATTTGCCATTTTACTGTCTCTTCACTCAACATCACAAGGCCTTCTGAAATTGCTCAACTGGTCCTAATTCTTGCTCCTTTTGTAACATATTATCATAGGATTTACTAACCTCTGCACATCCACTTTTCCAGCCATTTCTACGACAGTATAAGTCATGTACACTGCGAGATCCATGTTATGTGAATAGGTCTCAGCATGGATTTGTTTCAGACCTCCAGTGATAATATGTTCAGCTCTTGTAGCAAGGAACATATTCCCACTTTTTTTTTTCTTATTTTTTAGCCATTTGTTTACCCATTCAACCCTTCTACTTGTGTCACAGCTGCCCAGTTCCTTAAACTTCTGGTTAGCGAACCTGTTGAAAATCTTTTGGAAAGCTGAGCAACCTATAATCAATTAGATCACCTTTATTCACATATTTTTCAATGTGCAGGGAAATATGAGGCCAGTGCTCACACACCTGGAGTGAAACTTAAACTGGAATTGCTCAAGACTGTTCTGCATTACCAAAGACATCCAGCTAGATTCTAAACCAATAGTAGACAATTACTTACTTTATCAGGCAACAGCTCTTCTCACTGCTGCTTTGACATCATGAGACATACTTCAGAAGTTTAAGAATTCAATTTTTCTGATTTCCTTGAGCATTTTTTTACTTCTTGGGGTACAACAAAAAACTTGATGTCAAAAAGTTGCTTATATAACTATTATCTTTTTGTGAGGTGTATCAAAGAACAGCAATTACATTTGACATTGCTAAAGGCTGACAGAACACAAAGAAGCTTTTATTTCAGAATGCAATTTTCTGAGAATTAAAGAACAAGTATCAAAGTAGTACCAGTATTGAAATGAAGGTTGAAAACTGTCATCTTTTGACTGGGAGATTATTTTAAAAGTATTAAAGACTAGTCAGACATCCCTAAGTCAAATGAGAGAGAGAGAGAGAGAGAGAAAATAAAACTTTAAATGCTCAGGGTTATATGGCATAGGTGCACACTGAAATATGAAAACGGAAACAAGAAATCTGTTTAGAAAGAGACAGCTTGCAGTTTACAGAAAAGTAGAAAAGGCTATTAAAATAAACAAAAGTCCATACGAATGAAATATTTTCTGTTATTAATAAAAAAAAATGCGACTTTATTCAGGTAAAGTAAATTTAGCTATTCCATGAACCAGTGCTGGAAATCCTGAAATCTACTTTGGCAATCTATATGCGATGATTTAGTCAGACATCATTCTTTTAGTAAACAAACTTGTGGATGACTTGCATGGGTTTGTATCCTAAAGATAAAAGACTATAGCTATCCAAACATCTAGATTGTGTCATCCAGCTTGATTTCAGGGGAAAACAGAAGAAAAACAAAACCGTAAGAAAAAAGTATAGCTTTATCAGGCTTGTGGATAGTTCTGTTCTCGCAAAGTTGTTTAAAAGTCTTGATAAAGAAAAACAGAAGGAAATTTAAAAACAGTATTTCAAGATGTAAAACAGCATCTAAATATTCCTGAAGAGTGAGAGGCTCTATACTTTCATCAAGAGAATCTGGCAGGTTTTTAAACTTTAGGCTCTTAATTTCTTGTTGGTTGTATCATAATAAAATCTCTAATTTCAGTGTACATTTCTTTTTCATGACACCTTTTCTCCTACTGTTCAGAATTTTCTCGTATATCTGATGAAAAAAATATTATTCACCAGTATCTTTACTTCTTTGAAATGTGCTGTCCTTATGCACATTCCTACTGTGTGCAAACCCTCTTGTGTTTTGGGGTCAGGACAGGTGTGGGTGTCAGAAGCATTTAATTTGGATACTTTTTGCCTCATCAGAAATTTTAGAGCACCTTACCTTATGCCATGAAATGCAACAATAACAATGGCAGTAATTGTTATAGGATTTTCAATTCCTTTTAAACCAGGTTTCCTAACAACAGAAATTCCATAGGTTAGATAAAGAAAGGCTAGGCTCTGGGGAAATCTGTTCTGTCACATAAATGCAGCCTCAGTCCTGCATGCCCCTTCAACAAAGGAGTTAGCAAAAATGTGAATGGAGTTGAAGATAGCCCTTCTGTGAATATTTAGGATTAATGTATACTTCAGCAATTCTGCTGATGCGATTTGAACACTAATGGGATGCACCCAGAGTCAAGATGACAGACTGCTTTGGGAGTTCTGACGCACCTTTTATCTATTTGGATAGTATCCGCATGTGGCAGTGCCTTTTTGATTTCATGGTAACAGAAACTGTTGGGGGAATTCATCAAAAGGGTCTAGGTTTTCTAAAAGTTGGAGGACAGGGTCCTTGAGTGCACCCATAAGGTTGGGACAGAGAACAAACAGCTTTCTAATGCAGGTGGAGTTCCAACACAGCTCTGGAACTTTGAAAGGATCCTGAGAAAACCCTGATCAGGGAAAACTACCAGATACAAAGCATGAGATGTAACAGAGCTTGGACTCCTCTAACTCATTCTGACACAGATGATAACTGTAGCTAAATAATTATCATTTCTAGGTGTCACAGACCTCTGTTTTAGCTACAGTTAATTAATATTATTTGCCTTGAACCCAAATGTAATAGTACTAAAATATTCTAAGCAACAACAGTATGCAAGTGTTTTGTACCGTGCTGACAACACAGCCAGACACAACATGTAGACAACTTTATATGAAGTATGTAAGCAATGCGACCACCAAAGGGGCAAATGAAGATGTGCTTAGCCATATACAGGAGGCCTTCAAGTAACAAAATGCTGCCAAAGAATGAGATGAACACACAATAAGTGTCTACAAACAGGCAGGACAGGCTGTCACAAACACAAGAAGGATGACTGGCAAGATAAAGAAAAATAAGGTAAGTAGTATTAGCAGCAGGTAAGAGCCCTTCCTCCCTTTTTTGAGGGGGTTCAAATAGTACAAAAAACAACCAGCACGATGATGAAAGCCARAAGACAAGCCTGCTTCAGTTCTAGTTTCTTTCATCAAAGAGCTCTCAAKCCTGATCACCTTGACTAAGACCATCAAAGGCCCTAGCAATCAGTGCTAATTGTATGGCATCCTCTCCACGGTTTTATATATTCACAGCTAATCTARAATATGATTGTTATAGACAAATATTTTTGTATATGCAGTGATAATACTGTAGGAAGTAAMCATTAGCACAAAGTGCGGTTGTTAATGAATAAATTTAGCAAAATCTTGCTTTAATGTTTAAGGACTTGCCTGATTTGCCAGTCTAACAGACACTTCCTCCAATCACAGCCATCACTGTGCATAAATTACATATAAATTACATATAAATTGTGTATAAATTTTATTGTGTATATACATGATCTGTAATTCATATACCTGTATAAAGTTACACAAAGACAGCTGTAATAGTAACTAAGGACATAGTCTCAGAGGAGTCCCGAATTAGTAAGTCTGAATCTCAGCAGGCCCACATTTTCTTTAGCCTTCCTTTTCCTACCAGTCTACTTACAGAAGTGTTGCCTGTTGTCCTCCACATGCCTCWCTTAGATCTCCCACTTCCTATCAATTTTTCTAGCCTGTCAAAGAGGTGGAGAGTTCACGATATACACTTTTTTTCCAAGTYATGGCATTAAAATCAAATTCAGTAATTTCCAATAAAAAATAACCCCTATTCTATTCTGAAAAAAAAAAAAGAAAAAGGAATTTCAGACCTATAGCCCGATTTATTTTGGATTTATAGCCAYAGGACTACATATTTCTATTTTATAGTAATCATCTCACAACACACCAAGTAATAATTTATTTTAAAGACCTCCTGAACTATGCACCACAGGTCATATTTAGCACTGAAAAATACCTCCCAAAAGATATTCCCAATCAAAAGCATCCTTGGAGAAGGGGGGGAAAAAAAGCAGAAAAAATGAGCCCTCATTATGAGATAGTATCTTTTTTCTGTCTATTCTATATTTGCATACACAAAGTTCAACGTTGTAAAACATATTTTCTTTCTTACAATAAGCTGTTTATTTAGCCTGCAGAAGATAAATCACAATTCTATGTGATATTCATACATTAATCTTTCAAGAACTTTAGAAAATGTAAAGCATAAATACAACCTAAATTCCTAATTAAAAAAATCCTGAAAACAGACTACCAAAGTACATTAATATAAAAATATATATATTCAGATGATTGTGACCTGTAATTTTTCAGGCTGACAGTTTGGACATATGATGCATTTGCAAAGGTCAGCTATCTTCTTCTCAGAAGGATGTCTCCCAAAGCACGTAACCAGTCTTTGACAACTACTAATATTTATTTTGTCCATTACCACCTATATATTTATCCTACACTAAATTATTCTCACAATACTTTAAATAAGTGTGATATATTTCAAGAATATTAATATTTCAAACATCTAATTTTAATAAATACATATATTTGTTACACAACTAACTTTCACAGATTTCAGCAATGGAATTTGTCCTTTTACCTATGCAATACATGGGACTTAGCATCTACTTTTATAGATATTTGAAAAAGGTGCCCATTCATTAGCACTGTCTGGGTATAATCCATTTAATATTTAGCCTTCTACCAGGTACTCTTTCCAAAGCACCTTCAGCATTGGGCTACAGGCTGAAATAACTGTATTGGCAACAGCAGGACAACCCACTAGTTCCTTCTTTTCTCAAGATCCTTGGGACAGAAGACAAGAACTAACACCTCTGGGGTGCCTGTGCACTCCCAGTCAACTGACTGCCAAAGGCCCAGACAGCCCGCTTCCTCTCACGTGACAACACATCCRATCTCCTGCTACAGGAGAGGCTATAAGAATCCAGGAAAAGATAAAGGCTGGAACTAGACAGCTATCATAGAATAACTGTAGCCTTTCCCTAATATTGTCCCAATAAAATCTTGGAAAAAGAGGAGATAAACTTTTTTCTATTATTTTTGACGGCACCAGCTCGCTCCCTGCTTGAGCAGCATATACGAAAGTCCAGGGTGAATGTGTAGTGAGCTTAATATTTCACTGGAAGTGGGAGGAGTGGAAGGGAGAAAGGGAAAATAAGTCTTTTTAATTTATTGTCTCTAACATTTTACTTACAGCTTTGTAGAGATGCAAGCAGGAAAAATTTATCCTGAGAGGTTTGGTAAATGTTCTCCCCTTGGCYAGAAAGGTTACAGTAACCTTGGTTTATCACTTTTAAAGGAAAAGAAAAATACGTTTTTGTTCAGTGAAAATATCTGAACTGCTTGCTAGGATTGCTCTTGATTAGTAATTACACACAAGGTCAAACTGCTTTGACACTAAGCATTTTGATAAGACACTTGCATGTTTAAGCTGCAACAACACTGTGACCTTAATGTTGTTATCAATGCAGTTTGATGTAAATGTGGAAGTGTTGTGCACAGCCAGAAAATATTACATGCCAAAATGCATCAATAAGTCTAGTTGAGCAGTAAATACGTAAACAATGTATAAAAAGGTAGGTATTAGGGATGTAGCTCTGGGTAACCATTTCCTCAGAAAAAGTTACGATATATCACTGTTCCATTCTGACATAGTTTTCTAAGGTTAAACATGGTAATAGTCAGAAGTTGCAATAGAAAGCATCTTCTTCCAGTTAACAAAAAAYGTTGACTCTGCCACCTGTCTGCCAAAGTAGAGTAGTTTCTTCTTACATTTTCAGCATGGCTGGCCAAGGGAAGAAAAACTTCAGTAAAAGTTAAGAGAGATTATAGTGCAACAACATGCAAATCYAATTATCTAACACATCTAAGTAACATCTGCTGCCAGTGAACAGAGGACTACATGGCAGGGAAAGTGTTTCCTGTCAGTAAATAAGATCTGTCCAGCTGGAAAGTTGGGGCTTATTTAACCTGTTTACAAAAATTAGAACATTATGATTTTAAGATCAGACACATAACATAGCATTACTTTTTCATAACATATAACCAAGGTATTCCATGCATTACATCAAATTATGTTAGATTTGTTATTAATATGTAAATACCAATATTCTGAGATAACAGGCATGCCATCTAATAGTATCTTACTTGAGTAACTACTTCTATAGACCAAAATGAAATATTCAAGAACAGTAAGCCACCAGAAGCACAGCTTTAGTTATATTTATTTAATTCTGGGAAGAATCACTACTGAGCAGAATGTTCTCTTACCTGTAARTGAAAACAAAGTCAGTCTCTTAATGGGTCAGATCACTGTTCAGAAATGATGAGAAGACCTATATAAAATTTAGAACTATGAAACTAACTGAACTAAACCTCATGGTTTCTTAAAATAGCTGTGACCAGAAAGGATATCTATTAATTTCCTTTTCAATAGCTATAATATATATTCTTCAGTAAGTCACTGCTCAAAGAAACCCCAAAAAAMCTTACAAAATGTTCTATTTCTATCTTTTTTTTCAAAACTAAGTTGGACTAACGTCCTGAAACTGCTTGGTGAGAAATATTCATACAGACTAAGCTGGAGAAGATGGGAAATCTGCAGCGGTAAAGCATAAGCAGCTGCAGATAATGGGAGATAGGGTAAGATATGGAGAAATAAGCAGGAATATAAAAAAAGGAAAGCTAAGCAGTTACATGGAAAGGCACACTTCCATACCCAMTCTAAAATTTAACTCAGAATTCTCAAATTTTAAAGTGTTTTGTAGGATAACAAGCTGAYAGTATATACATTGAAAATTATGTTTCTGTGTACTGGTAATAAGAGATACATAGTGTAGAGGACAAATGGCTAATACTATCATTATCTCCATCCCTCAAGTTATACAGTAYTGTATTGGATAGCTATGGATGATGGCTGGTGATAAGTTACATGAGGAGACAATACAGTAACACTTAAAATTGTTATTATTTAGTTTGAAAATTAGTGAATAAAAAATTATATAAAATAACAGAAAAAATCAAAGGCAATGGCAGTAGTTTATCATCACATGAGCAACACTTATTCAAACGTTTAGCCCTGAAGTAAGAGCATTAAAAAAATACCATCGGAAAGGGGTCAGATATTCAGAATTTTACAGGGAATAGAAGGGAAGCGTATGTTACTATTGAGAATTTGAAGTTTATGGAAATTTTCACTCCTCTCAAGAATTTAAGGAGTTGTTTAATTAAAAGAGTAGGGGTAGAGTTTGAATGAGAAACTTGTTTATTTACATTTTATGATGATTAGAGTCTATTCTTCAGAGTTCAATACTACTTCTAAAAATAGAAAAACCACTTAYAAATTTGAAAGCTGCAGAGAATTATCTTGCCTGATGTGACTGCAAGGCAAGCAAGAGAGGGCCAGATACAGGCAGAAAAAGACACTTAAGGTTCATAAGGGGTTAAACAGGTTTAGGTTTAATAAAGGATTTACACTACAAGYTGAATGGGGAGCCCTGGGAACCGCAAGGAGGAGTCACTAATGGGAGGCTGCTGGAAGCATGAGCTGGACACCCAAGTGGGACTCAAACCTGCTTGTAAGGGCTCCTTAAATCTCCTAGAACTATTTGCTTCTCTCAGMTGTGCTAACCTTGAGCAGCTACCACCTAGGAAGCAGCTGACATTGTTGACAAAACAAAATGCATGCCTGGCCCTGATGGGAATTTGGTCAGTGTGTAGTTTCACAGATCTTCTGCAGGTGTTCTCACCRCACCTGGATACAAGTCAACACAGACCACTGAAACTGCAATCTCTGTATTAACTTGCAGTAGCACCAGAATCGCTTCAGTTCAGTGTTTGACTGGACAGTGAATATTGTAAAAATCTATTACTTTGAAACGGAAGTTATTATTTTGCTGAGTTTCTAAAATTGAGATCACCCGTGTCTATGTACACCAAAACCCTTATTTTCCTTGGACACAAAGGCATTTCAACTACTTCCATTTAAAATTTTTCCATTGTATTAGCTTCCAGAGCTATTTGTAACATTTAGAAGTGTGCTAAATGYCATTTTTACAGGGATTCATTACCTATTAAATATCTGATCCCTATGGTTTATGAAGCATTATTATCAAATCCTAAACATAAGGCAGTAAAAAAAAAAAAAAAAAAAAAAAAAAAAACTTTCCCATTTCAGCTGCTCTACTACCAGCTCAAGCTCTAGTTTCAGAATCTTACTGAAGTCTTCACAACAACCCAAGCATTATATGGTACAAGCCAGTTCTCAAATTTAAAGTAGTCATCAGCACAGATAAATAATACATAAAAGTTTATTGGCAGATACAAAGATTTCCTCATTGAAGATAYAGATGAAAAAGCATCATTTATGTATTTAATACTAGACAAGTTTATATTTTAAACTAACAGTAGGAAAAAGCATGCCAATATCTCTTTTAGAATAATGGTCATATTAATAAACTATTCAACCAGACGAACAAAATAAATGGATTTATTTTTTCAAAGTTACTCGAAGTCATGGCAATGTTTCCAAATATTATGAGAATCAAGCAACTGCTATTTGATTTCTGTTGCAGACAATTGAAAAGGCATCTTGTTAACTACAATCAACTTCAGTCAATCCACTTATTGTCAGCTGTGTATTTTCTTTTTTCACAGGTCTGCAGAATTAAAATAACCATAATATTCTTACTGATGTTTTTAGCAAACATATTGCTTTCATATGATCATTGTCTTTGTAGAATAGTGTAGAATGGGTCAGAATTAAGAAAGAAAAGGTTACTTATCCCTTAAATACATACTCTTCTGCTGCAGTACATACAAGTTTTCTGTTTTTAGCATTCATGCATTGAGAAAGGACAATCTGGCACCTCTGAATCAGTGATGTTGACTGGGGCGACATAAGTATTTCATGCATTTCCAGAATTTCAGTGATATCACTGAGCAAGGCCACCCGGATCCATTTTTTTTTTAAACAATAAAATTTACAATTCCAAACTTACAATTCCAAACTTACAAGATGGCAAGTGGAAAAAAGGGGGGRAAAAAGCCAAGACAGGGAATATATTTATCCTTATATACATAAATAATTTTTACAACGCTTCTGCAAAAAATCATAGCTCTTATTTATAATACCAACAATTTCTTATTGCTTCAATTCGGATACATATGCATATTTTTTTTGTTGAAAATTTTTAAGAACCACCACTTTGGCTTTGTAAAATTGGAGTGGGATTCAATTACACAATTGTAACTAGTGCCATTTTAGGTGCCCTAGAGTATCTAAGGCATCAACATAGAGCTGATAAAAAAAAAAAATTGGAGGCTCCTGTCCTTCTGCAGCAGCAACCACATGCCAGATAGGACACCAAAAGGCATCTGCAACAGTCCAGATACCAATGCTCATGCAGCTGAATTAGGTTTGTCTAYTTTAAAAGGTAGAACATTTTTCTAAATTTTTGATCAGCTCCAAACAAAGTATAATATTTAGCAATACATGTACTGACATGTATGCTGTTGCTTTGGTCAGCAAAAAGAAAATTAACAGAAGAGTATTTCTCAGAAACCACACTGCTATGGATCAAGCCCAGAGTCTGTGCATGATGACCGTTGGCAATGATATCACATTTGCGATTTTAATTAGTCTCAGTAGGCTGAAATACTATTGGAAAATAACAATTAATAGGAATAATTTTGTCTGTGCCACACCAACATCAGCAGAGGCACACCTTGATATTTAAGATGAAGTTTCAGCAAGTTCTTCATGTCTATGAAAAATATGCATATAGGAGACATCAAAAAAAACATAGTTTCCTTAACTCTAATAATTAATACTAGTAAGATTATTGCAACTGRTAATAGACAAGAAAAACTGATAGCAGCTCAACCCGCCAAGATAAATTCAGGTTCCAAAAAGAGTCTTCTGTCAGATAATAAACTTGTCTCRACTTTTTAGAGCTTTTTGCCATAAGAATGAAAATAGAATTGCCAGAACAAATGAATGAATTGTAAATATAGCTGTGARGTAAGCTTGTAGTGAATTAATTACAAAACTGTATTCCACTGGCTCCACCAGATATTCCGAAAGTTCAGAGCTGCATTAAACTGAAAACAGAATTTTGTACGCAGCCATATATGCAATTTTAGTTTCTTCTGTTCATTAGGATTCTCTGCACACTGCACAGACTCTTTCAGCAAGTCTATGCTCATCATTTACACAATGACATGGAAGTTGCAGTATTCATGGTAAAGAGACTGATCCTGTGTCAGACATTATACCTGAAAATGATAGTTTAAAAAAAAAAAAAACAATAAAACCTAATGATGGATGAGAAGCAGATTACGTAGATGGCCTCAGATCTTCGATATTTGCATGAGCAGTTGATTTCTGGATAGACATGGACCTTGARGTAAGCCTGCCAGCAAAGAGTGGAAACAGTAAATATTTTTGCTGGAAACATGGGCTAGAAAAATGAGAAACATTTTCTGCACTTGTGCACCCGCTTAATGATTGGGCTAAAGAAAATACATGAATCAGCATGCATGTCCAAAAACTAAGTATTTGGCAATATACAGACTTCAATCAGTTTTGCATTCATCATGGATAAAAGTTTGGCATGCTCAAAGCCTTATCTGTAGATGCCAAATACACAAGCAGCCTGAGACAAGAATTAACTGGCATACTTAGGCATGCTTGCATTTTYTCTTGGAATGGCAGACTGAACGGACTTGTTATTAGCATACTTTTGGACTCAGCTGAGCACACAATAACAATAGCTGCTGGTTACTGCCTGAACTGTCTACAAATTAACCCATCATTAAAAAAAAAAAATCCTGGACACAGAGCTAGAAGTAAGTTACCATCACTTATATGTACTCACAAATGTTCTCAAAAATTGAGCAAGTGTTGTGTAAGAGACATTCCGTAGTGACAGTGACAATTCCCTCAATAAGTGTTAGACACTTTCTGTGTCTTAGACATATAACCACAAGAAAAGATAATCTGCAACTGAGAACAGTTTACCAATYGTTTAGCTGTAACGATAAGATAACAGAGGTAGAGAGCACCATCTTTATCTTAAAGGTAGGGAGGGATGTTCTACTTTAATATAGCTATTTCATTCATCTCAGACTTAAGATTAGCCTTCACTTCTGGGTATAAGAAAGCAATGAGTGTGAAAATTCCCTTATGATGTATAGAGATTTCCTTTATTGCTCAAAAACTAGTATTTCAAAAAGTTAAATCTCTTCTTAATCTCATGAAAAGTCTCCCTAAGTACGGATTAGAAAGGCAGATGCAAGGTGGACAAAGAGCATAATCAGACATATATCATAATTATACAATATTAAGAACCCAGCAATCCATGTTGATGGTACTCAGACACTGCAAAAGAAGTATAATGAGTTCTTCCCAAATAGCAGATCTGATGAGACTGCTATTTTGCTCTCAGCCATCAGACAAATTTGCTGTTTGGAAGATAGCACAGGCTAACAAAAAGAAGGGAAAAATAATATTTTTTCCCCTCCATAAATTCAAGCCTTTTCCTTGAAGACCTGTTATCTTCATGGCAGCTCAGAGTAAAGTTGACTTTTCTTTTGCAAAGTTCAAATTTTCAGTAACCTCAAGCTGCTATAAGCTTAAATGTAGCATGGTAAATATTAACATCAAACCAGCTACAGTCCTTAAAGTGAACCACCTTCAACTGCATTTTCGGTTTCTTTACGTATGCCCTTGTATTTAAAAATCAAGACAGACTTCTGCAATATTATAGACTACATGGGCTTCAAAGCAATGTCCAGTTGCATCAAGAACTGAATCACATCTACAGTGTTTATCTCAGTACTGATTTTTAGCAATTGGAAAGTCATGCTTGACATCTTGAGTAAATTGTCTGCAAGACTGCTGTAAAGGTTATACTTGGCTAAAATCTCCCTGTAATTCCTTATCCTTCAAAAAGCAGTGATAAGTCCCCAACACTGAGCTTTCTGGACTTTCTTGGTGGTATTTAAACCAACTACTACCATAATTTAATGTAATGACTGCTGTGTTTTAGTTCAAAGGAGTAATAAGTGATTCAGACCATCTCAGTTCTGTGCTGCAACTTTTTTCCCCCCACTGACCGAATGAGAGCCAGCCTTGAATGTTCTTGAATTAAAACACTGTATTTGACATGAAAATTTAATTTGACTCCAATAGTAGACTATCTTAATACATTCCTTTGAGAGATACAAGTTCATCTCCATTTACAGCTGAACAAGGCATACACAGCATATAGCAGAACATAAAAGTGGTAAAATATCAAGTTACTATCTTGTTTTTGATAAAGTAGGTGCTTCTGGAAGGCAAAAGTAGTAAAAAACACGGCAGGAACAGACTGTTTCTACCACTGATATGTTCTTCCACCTCTCTGCACTCAGACTGAGAGATTTTCTAGGCCAGAATGCCTGTTCTCTGTAATGTCCTAYTGCAGTGAATTTGACAGTAACATTACTCAGCAATAAAATAAAATATTAAATAATTAAGCTGAATGATTCCACAGAATTAGATGTGGTAAGTAATGATCCCATCTTCATCTTTTTCCATGCCACTCAATGTCATTGGCTTGTATCATACTACCATTAGCACTGCTTTCACAAGCCTAAGAGCTCTAATGTGCCTGATCATCTGTTACACATAAGCAGAGCATCTCTTTGACATGTTTTCTGTCTTTTCCTGAATGGTTTACAAAAATTATTATAYCTTTAAGACAGAAGAACTGTAACTGCATACAACTTTCCATATTAGCAGAAGCTCACCCATTTCTTCAATGATGTAAGAGTATTTTTTATTCTGCTCCTACTACTACTATTACTTCCTAATATCCCACTCACTTTTCAGATTATCAGTGAACAGTGAACTACCATTTTCAGAAAGTTATATTCAATAATTTCAGTATTTTATCTAGATTAGTAATAGCTACTTGAGAACCCAACACTATTCAAAGAGAGATGACTGAGGGCAAGGACCAAGGCAAAGACCCTCTGAGAACTTAGCATTTATTGAGAACAGAAGTTCTAAATAAGTGTCCAGTAAGTAATACTGCTATTTTAGTTGTGACTAATCTTGATTCATTTATTCTTATTTAACAAACCTTCTCAGCTTCCTACTCACTATCTTCTTCAAATAATTTATGAATTCATTTAGCATAGCGGAGCATGTTCCAGTACCTCTAATCCCAACACCTCACTGGTATTCTGCCTGATTTGTGAAAAGAAAAAAAAAATGTTTATTCCTACCTGCTCTTGTCAGCTTTTAAGTATTTAGTTACCTTAAGAGAATCTTCCCTCCTTCAGCTCAGATTATTTTAGAGTTTTTGGTATGAACTATTTTAAAAACTTTAGGATATTTGTTCTCTCACATTTTTCCTGCATTTCAGGAGATAAAACACAAAGAATCACCTCCTATGACAGTATTCCAGAATTGTTTATGCCACTCTATATGCCAACAGTTAGGTGGACATGCTGAAACTTTTGACAGATAGTATAGGACTAATCATGAGCACCCACTTATTGCTAGCAAAATAGACCACAATCAGATTTGGTACAAGCAACTTGGAAAGCCTGCTCCCTCTGAATTTTAAAGCAGCTCTTTAAAAGCATATACTAATTGAAAATATGATGGATGAGGAAGAAAAAAGCAGCAAGAATCAAGAACATTCTTTGGAGAAGAACTTTAAACAGAAAAAGTTGAAGCAAGAAAGGAGGACAACATAACAAAAGGTTCTCAGTGAGGAATTTGTGTCTACAAATACCTGTTAGAATGAATTGATCTTAGTGGGAGCTAAACATCCTAGTCAAACTCTACTAGGGTGCAGAGGAGGAAGTAGTGCACGACGTCCAGAAAAAAAAAATCTGAGCTTTCACGATCAATATAGCATCAAGTAGAAGTTCTTGCATTTTTCTTTTCCTCAGACTCAAAAAGCTGTCACTGTATTCTGACTGTTCTATTAAAAAAAATCTTACCTATTATAGAATAGCTGGAACAAAGATGCCCATTACACTTTCTGCTGAAGCTGGGCACAAGGTTAAGTAGAATGTGAATTTTATAAAAGCARCAAATGATTCATAGATAACTGTGAGGTAGATTTGCTACCCCCAGTTAAAAGGGGAATTTCCCACAAAACATGTATTTTTCACTGATGAATTATTTATTAATATGACTAAATAGTCTTGAAAGGAACAACAAGACTCTTTCAGCAGAATGTCAGAAACAYTCATCAGAACTTTTCAATTATTTAGAAAACTGAATGCTGAAGCCAAAGTCTCAAGTGTTCTGTGAAAACCAGGTACATTTTAGGATTTCAATCGTTAAATTAGTTCCTACATAGGCTGTGTGAAATGATCCCTATAGCTGGTGTCATTCTTAAGAATGGAAATCATATTCATCATCTTTCTTCCTCATAACTAAGGCTTTTCTGTAGACTATTCTTTACCAAAAGTTAGACGATGGAAATATGCTATTTTTTTTTTCTTTTATCTGGGACAAACTGCTACAGAAACTAACCTTTCTTTTTCTTTTTTTAATTTTCATCTGCATTTTAAATATTTTAATACTTTTTTCAAAACAACAGGATCCCATATTCAATGAATTATGAGTTTTCAGTACAATCACTCTTGGGAACAGAGGGAAACTTCAACTTCAAATAACTCATTCCACTTGTAAACAGATGTTTTTCTAGCCTTTATTAGACTTTCTTCTTTGTTTATAACTTTAAAATCTCCTTTTATAAAGAAATAGCTTGACTGCAGACATTAGTTCTAAATATTTTCCAACTGGCTGATCTGCAATTCCTTCTATGGGTGGAATATGCAATATATGTGACAAAATACGATATTTCCATTTTGGCAAAAATAGTTAGAAGAAATAAAATCCTGCTAGGTGGAGGGAAAAAAAACTAATCAAAAATCTAGGCTAGTAGGTGGGTTTTTGTTTGTTTTGTCTTTCAGACACAAGTTTAAATTCTTGGAGAAGATAGTGCCTCTACAAAATTCCACACTGATACTCAAGAGTTGTCAGTATTGGAGATGCACAATGCTACTGGTCATGCTTGTTGCTGAGAGTAAATTGTGCCCTCCAGATACTTTGGCTTTTCATTTCTACTGCTTGTCCTAGATGCAGTGTTCAGCACTTTCCAAAGAGATGTAGGCATCTGAATAAACTGTTTTAAAGAAACACTTTTTTGCTTCAAGGACAGAGGGGGAACACCTCAATTTTTTTAAGGCTTACAAGATACCAGAGACCCTTTTGAATCTTCCCTGTGGACACAGTAGAAAGTGGGCATTCCATCAACTCTATCATCTACCTTGACAATAGGATCTACAGGTCAGACTCAGCAGCTTACCTCAGAGAAGGTGTTTAATCAGATCTCTTAATGGCAGGTTGCACATCTTTTCTTTTCTTTTCTTTTCTTTTCTTTTCTTTTCTACTAGACCATTTCTGGATACTGGGAGATGTGAAGTTGCTTTCAGGAATCTTGAGCCTTGTACTTGGGCACAAAAAAACAATTACTGTACAAGTTTTTGCCCCTGGTTTGCACCAATATAAATTCTACAATGTCCCCGACCAGAGAAGTGCTGACTTCTTTGACGAATTAGGATTGCTTGAGAAGGGTCCTTGAAACTAGACTAGGGCAGAAGACTGGAAAGTAACAGAGGCTGAGTGGGTCAAAAACCCATGTGCCATTCTAGGTCCATGAATGAGACMGATCATCCAAGCAGACTCAATAAGATGACTCTTTGCACTTTAGAAAAGAAGATGGCTCAGACTAGTGCYAAGACACAGCAAACAGTTTTCTAAAAGGTGAACATTCTAAGCAGGAGAAGGCTTAAGAGCCCAGTGTCATCTTAAATAAGGAGGAAGGAGTGGCATGYGTATCACAAGCAGGCCAATGAAGTAACTGCATACTCATACAGACCCGATCCAACACAGAGCCAAGATATTTTTGTATCTCAAGGGCAGCTGACACAACTGTAGAGAAGAATGACACCAAGATAGCTGGAGCCACTCTGAGGCAAATTAGTACTGACATATAGGTAAGCAGGTAAGATTTTAGATGTGGCCAGTAGTAGTATGGTGGAAGACCCTGTAAAAATATCTGGATGAGACTACGCTTAGGAGGCAAGCACAATATCAAAACTCAAAAAGGCAAGGAAAGTAACTAAACACAAAGGAAAGCARTGGAACATTTTGCCTTAATGTTGTAGTCAAGGGGACTCAAATAGCCGCAGGTGCTCTAAGCAGAATAAAGAGGGCTAAAGTCCATGCCCTATGAATACTGCTMGAGGAACTATTCCAACCACAGAAAGAAAGGCATAAGCATACATACTCTYAGGATATTCAGACGACTTCTTGAAAAATAACCAAAGAAACTATTTATCATCTTTACTAGTATACTAGTATATTTTTTCTTGTTCTGTTTGCTATTCTTAACAAATTGTTTAAATTTATACCTTCAAAGTTCAATTCATTGTTCAACTCATCAATTCACTTATTACCCTCACCTGTAATAATTGTTTAAGGCTGTGTCCATACTCTTTTCAAGGCTGGTTGCAATCTTCTTTCTCAAATGGTTTGGAGAGGAGGAAGGGGAGGCAAGGAAGATACAGCAAGATATACTTAGTCAGATGTTTCCATTTTAATTCTCTCTTCTAGCTGTTTGATTCAAATGTTTACAGGTTTGTGAAACTGGCCCCTTAAAATACCAAATGCAGCGTAAACGCATACAAAAAAAAAACCATACAAAATCAGGGAGCTTGAAAATCCGAAAGCAAAAATCTTCACATAAACCATCACAGCCTGAAGAGGTATTATGTCCTAAAATCAAGCCAGGAAAACAGTATTATACTATGACCTTTCACATCCTAGCATTATTCACAAATGATTTTGCAAATTAGTTTACAATCTCTCATTGACTAAGAAACTACACTTTAGAAAAAGAACTAAATACTAATTCAAAGAATTTTTTATTTATGCATGTTTTTCTTTTGTATATATTTTATAGTTTTCTTAATCCTGATTTCCTTTTTTTTCCCCTCAATTGTACAGTTAAAAAAGAGTATCTAAATTTCTACAGCAAAGAGAAACATATTTTTATTGGTGATTTTTATGGTAATGAGCAATCTATTTCACTATATACAAATCCAAATTCCACAGATCATCCTTAGCAAACAAATAGAAGCTGTCTCTCCAGATTTATACAGTCAAGATATTATGAAGTTTGTAATAATACTGGTCATCAGAAGCAGTGAATGTTTAATGCACAACCATAAGTAATTTATTTGGATGTTTTTGCATGATTTATGTATGCTGCAGTTTATAAAACCAATTCTTCAATTTCAAAACCTAGTATCGGTTATGTGGTTTAGATCAACATCAACATTGACAACTATTTTAATTTGGAATGTCACTTTGTCTCTCTTCCCTTAAGTAGAAAGAGCTAATTGGATGTTCACTATTGCTCTGTTAAACTTCCACATATTAGCAGAAAGAGGGTAAATTTAACATTGAATTTAGAACAAAGACAATTTGTTAACAGATTTTAGATTGCTAAGGTATTTCAAGGACATAGACCCATAAAAGAGAACTAGATTTTAATACTATTTGTAGTTTTCCTCAAATGTCTTCATAAATGTGCACAACTGTTTTCCTTGAATAACCTTCACAAGTTATCGTATGAAACACAGTAGTTAATGAAGCAGCTCATTAATTTGGCAAATTATTCTCCATTATTTGCTGACTAGAATAAGTAATTATCAGAAGCTAAAAATTAAAACCAGCACTCATATTACTCTRATAATTTTCATTAAGTTTGTGGACAGCATTTTAATTTCAAATGGTATATAYGATATGATTGCGAGGTACATTACTCAGGAGTATTTTGACCTAATGTTCAGGAAAGGGTACCTCATTCCTCAATGAATACTTATCACAGTAAAGAGAATTTCTAAACTAGAAGCCTTAAGAATAAATACTTTCTTTCCTTGAAAACTGCAATGCTTTATAACAAAAACCTACACAACAGGAATTCATACTACTACTCCTTTGAGTTCTGCCATAGTTGGTAACAAAAAATAATACCCATACTTATACCTTCATCTACAGACATAATCTCCTTTATTTAACAGAAGTTTTGTATTGACTTTACTTTGAGAACAGGTTTAAATACCATATTTGGAGAATCATTATAACCAATTCATTGACAAAGGGCAAAACTTTTTCAAGTGGGGCTCCTCAGCAATCTGTCCTGTTAAATAATATTGTTTCCATAACTTAGATGATAGCATATACGTGTTAAATCTATGATACTAGCATGATACTAGCTCAAGAAGACTCAAGTAGTCAGACAGTAGACAAGATKAGAATTCAGAATAATTACGTAAAATTGAAGATAATATCTAGTAGGTTAAGATGAAATCAAGAACATAAATACAAAGTTTAGCTAAGAATAATCAACTGAGAAAATATAGAATGAGTACAAAGAATATGTAGCTGTTCTTCAGAATGGTATTGTGCTGGTTAGAATAACCAAGAGCTAAATGTGATCAACAAGAGTACTCTTTTTAACAAAAGACAACACATCGGATTTATAGCTAAAAAGTACCGCCTTAAAATACAGGCTAATCTTTCCACTTCAGCTATTGGTAGGGCTGCAGCTTTATTTTTTTTTAGGGGGTACTCTGCCAAAATAATATGGAACAACTGGAAGGCTTTCAGCAGAAACCAATAACTACCACAGGTCCAGAAAAGATGACCTAAAGGGAAAATAAAAGGTATTAGAACTTTTTTTGGTTGAGAGAAGACTGAGCAGAGATATAATAGAGGACAGAGAAACACCCAAAATGGTTGTGCAAAGTGAAAGGTTGCTCTGTTGTCCCCAGGAATAGTACTTGTTTCTGACCACCAAAAGAATTTTTTCCCCAAAGCTAGCAACACAATCCCTTATGTTCACTTTCTACGGATCTGTAGTATGTACACGTCAGCGCCTGGGTGTTAAGCTTGTAACCAAGACAGAGTTTTCTCTAGCCTGTATTCCATTTCATACTATTATATTTACAGAAACAATGCATTAAGTTAACCAGTTTCACTTTGATTCACCTAGTCCCACCACACCAGACAGGTTTTAACAAGAAGAAAAAAAATTATATTCTCACTCAAGAGAAGGCTTCAAGAAAAGATTTTAGAGTATAGTAGTATAATGTCTGGAAATAGAACCACAAGCAAAAAAAATTACAAAATGCAACCACAGTCTTCAGTTAAAAGCATTAATTAAAGATATTGAAGATACTGTCTAGAAGATTAAGACAACTTCAAGAAGGTAAATACAAGGTTAAAAGTAAATGCCAGGAATATCTTTACCCCAAATCCTTAAAGTATGTATTATCTTCAGAAACCGTTAACTTAYTATCTATGGAAAATCTGTGGCCACAGCACCCTTAATTCTTAACTTCCTTATTTTCTTTCCCTTTCACCAAACTTCCCACACTTCCACGGCATTTTTTATGTCTCCCTTTTTTCAGCTGGCCTAATTCCTAGAGTATTTTCATTGTTTAAGTTTCCACATACTGTTTCCACATATTCTGCATACAAGAATATTTGTTAAATATARAGTTAGGTTTAAGCTCATGACTTCTAACATAATGTCAGCTTTTGATAGCAAGAACTACATACAAATGATTTGGACGTGTTATCAGAAGAGAGAGCTTATTAGCAGACAAAGCATTTTGCTTCAGTGTGTCACAAATGGCAAAATTCTATATTCTACCTCTAGGTAGGTTAAGTGCTACTGTGCCAACACTGTACTTTTGCAAGTTTAACTGAAATAATGATATGAATAAAATTACTTAAACAATTATTTATAGGGCTAGGCACTAAGTCCATAGGTATCCAGACATAAACCTGTAATGAATATCTTAAATTATGATACCCTGTGTCTCTGTATTATTTCTTATCTTACCTCTTAGTTGCATCGTAACAGTCATTTTACAAGTGATACATTCATTTTCACACAAACATATTGAAAAGTTTGTCTCTGTTAACAGTTTAGAATGATACCTTCTTCTAATACCTTACAAATGCTTGCTGCAAGTTTTCTCTGTCATGCTGTCAAGAAAAATGTTAATCTACCTTCTCAAGGAAGTAAAAAATACAGAACATTTTACAACGGAAAAACTGTTGCAAATATTCAGTAAGTTCTGCCACTTACATGAAAGCTCAGAGAGACTATATTTGAAGTTGACAAAAAAATCCAACAAAACACATACAAAGGTGGAAAGCATTTCAAGTTTTACACATGCCATTACTTCAGCCCTCTGTCAGCTTAATGCCATTTAAAAGTCCATATAAACAATTAACATAAAAACAGAACACACCTAAATTCTTCCCAAAACTGCAGCAAGTYATTAACTTTGATGGACCTTCTCAGGGGCAAAACTGTGTTTTTATTAACAAAAGTTTCCTAATCTGAAAGTCATCAGAAGTGTAGTGTTTTATCTACGTCCATCAATCAGTAATCCTAGGTATTACCTGCAGTAATGGATTTACGTTGCTTAATCTATCTTATTTTTGTGGGCTCCCTTACACTTTATTCCAAAATTGTGATACTATTTAACAACAACAACAACAAMACTACACATGCTTTTCCAATCTAAAAATGTATCAAGCTTGATTTTATAATTCTTCTTTTGGCATTTGTAACAAACACTGTGGCATCATGTTGGTATTTGAGAATTTGGAAGTGAAGCATTCCTAACTGCACCTGATACACTTCTAAAGGGTAGATTCTCTCAGATTTCACCAGCGGAAACGGCAGCAGAACAGGCTCTATGAGGGAGACCTCCCCTTTTGCAGACCTCACCTGTGTGAGGTGACCCAAACCTTTCCACTCTTAGGGCATTTTGCAACGTGTGTGTCTTGGTCTGGACTGGTCAGGAAATAAGCTTTTGAGGGTGTAGAATTTTTTTGCCTTAAGGTGGTTCAATGTTGGTTTTGCAGTTTGTAGCAAAGATACCTAGAACCTTTGTGGGGCACTCTTCTCACTTTTTCTTTCTTAAATGACTTCAGGACAGCAAAGTATATATTAATAATAATAATGTCTTATTGTCCTCGATGTAAACTATAAGCAAAGGGAAACAACTTAAGAAGTGAAACGGAGATGTGAAACGCTTSAAGTGGCATTTAGTCTCCAACACTGCTAACAACAACTCACGTATTTTATTAACTTTACACTGAATCTACAATTGTCACTTTAAAAAGCCCCCGGTAAAATGCGATGAAAAAAAAAAAAAAGTGGTAGTGTATTTCTAATCGTGTCATACAGCACAACGAACTCGCTTAAGTCTCAGGTGTGCTACTACGTATTTTTTTTGGTGGTTTCTCTCTTTTTTTTTTTGATATCTAAACTGGCACAGGGAGGCAAGCAAGTTCCGCGGACCACTCAGCCGCGGCTGCCGAGGCGGGCAGCGCCGTCCCCCCACACCGAGAGCCGCCTGCCGCGCGGGAGAAAGGCGGCGAAGCGCCTAGGCGCGAAGCGAGCTGCGGGCGCCGCGGAGGGCGGCGGCTCCCCAGCGCCGCGCCGAGCCCCTGGACGGCGAGGGGAGGCTGCCGAGGTCCGCAGCGAAGCCGGGGCCGCCCGCTCCGCCCTCCCCCCGCCCCGAACAACTTTCCGGGCGACACTGCCCCCCTCCTGCCCAGGGCCGCGTCCCCCTTCATGCCCGAGGGGCTGGCGGACCCTCATCCAGCTTCCTCCCCGCAGGCGGCGCCTCCGTCCCCCCGTCCTGGCGGGCGCCGCTCCCGCCGCCTCGYCTGTGCCGCCGCCGGCAGGCAGGGAGAGAGGGAGGGAGAGGAAGAGGCCGAGCAGGAGGCGGGAGACGATCCGTCCGCCCGGCGCCGCCGCCGCGGGGACACGCAGCGGCCGAAGAGGAGAGGGGGAAGCCCCCGGCGCGGTGCCATGCGGCTGCCGGGGCCCGCCCCGCTTCCCGCCCCACGGCCGCGCGGGGCGGGGGGAGGGAGGCCCCGCTCCGCCCCGCGGCAACAGGCGCCCGGCGCGGCCCCGCCCAGCGCCCCCGGCGGCGGCTTCGCGGCTGCGACGCCGTGAGGGGAGCTGCGGGCCTCGCCACCCCCGTCCTCCGCGCCCTCGCCCAAGTTGCGCCCTCTCTGCGCGGCTTTCCGCGGTCCCCCTGGCGCCGGCGGCCGGCGAGGGCAGGGAGCAGGCGGCGCCTCTCGGGGGTGGCGGGAAGGGGGGCGCCCGCCGCCGCTGCGCGCAAATGCGGCTGCGCGGGGGGCAACGGCCGCGCCGCGGTAACGGCCGCGCGAGGCGGTTGTGCGGGATGGGGGGGAGCTCGGAGAAGGGAGGCAGGCGGGAAGGGGCGGCATCGCGCCTTGGCGGGGGAGCGCTAAGCACAGGCTCCATTTGGGAGGTGAAAGGTGGTGGCTGGTTTTCCTCGAAGACCCTGAGGTTTGGGGTAGGAGCCAGTGCAGGACAGAGGTGGTGAAGGGTGCGAAAGGAGCAAGGGGGCAACCTCCCCCTGCTTAGGGAGGTTGGGGGAATGCGGGATTGGGAAACTGGGGGAAAAAGGAGGATCTGGAAGGCAAAGAGAAATTGTTCAGGACGTTTGAGGAACTGTGGTTTGCAGATTAGGAAGACAAATTATAAGTGTGTTTTTTTCTAACAAATCTTACAACCAAAAGGATGTTGGGAGAGGCAGAGAGGAGCAAGGACAAATGGGATAGCTGAAGAGAAAAGAGGAGTAGGAAAGGGTTGTCAGACAACAAAGGAAAAATGGAAAAGGTTTTAGGAGTTGAATGATGGGAGGTTTAGGAAAGCTTAAATTTTATGAGGTTATGGAGAAAATAGTGCATTGGARTAGAAATGCATGTGAAATTGAGATCATGGTTATGGAAGAGAATTTTGGTATCTTAGGGGAATTAGAAAATGTGTTTTGGGGAAATGGTAAAGGGTTTTTATTTGGGGAAAATATGCAGGAGAGAAAGGATTAGAAAGGTAGGAAATAAGGGAAGCACTGCAGGAATTGTTGGATAGGAAGAGACTTGGAGATCAAAAGAACAAGTAACAGCTTGAAAGAACTAGCAAATCCTAGATCACAGGAAAGGATTTGGTTGAGGAGGGTGGGACTATTGAGTGTATATGGGGTAATAATCACACAGTCCGTAAACTTTTCCTGTAAGAATTGTCCAGGACATCTTGCTGTTTTGCAGGATAATCATTCTGTCTCACATTCATATTGCAGAGTTAAATTCCAGAAAAATGAACCGATCTTTACAACCCGGGTAGCAAAATGAATCCTAAATGTCCAGGAACCACAGTAAAAGCAATGTTGCCTACAGATTTGATATCACCTTAGGCCGTAGAGTGATGAGTTGTGTTTTAAGTTTTAGCTAGGCCAATTTGAAATACCTTCAGGTATTTTTGCTGATGGCCTGAAACTGCTCTTCAGTTCATGAATGGCTGCTGCCCCTCAAATGGAAAATGACATATTTAAGATGGGATACACCCTGTGAGTAATGAAACTGGAGTAGAGTTTACCAGTTTTTCCTTGAAGTGTGTCATCAAAGTTTCTGTTACATAAATGAGAAGAAGTAATGCTGAACATCAAAACAAGTTCCTATTTTTGTCCAGATTATCATTTTTGTGTGAAATAGCGTCTTCCCCTAGTGACTTTCTGTAGCCTGTTGGCATGACCTAGACCACCTTAAAGTGCTTCTGTTTTATCGGTAGTCTTAATTGTGGTTTCTTCCAACTCTTTCTCAAATCTCAGCTATTCTGAGACAGCTATAGTAAGCTATCTAGTGACAGGCACTAGACTTAAGTTGTATGAATGATTAATAATAAAGTATTGTCACTTCTGCACAGATAAGGATATGGATTGGCCAGAAGAATGACAAACTACTTTAGTGTTGAACTGTGTGATCCGTATCTTCTTTGTTTTTTCTCTCCACTCTTCTATCTTGCCTTCTGTTGTGCAAAGTCTTCCTTCTTACCCTGGGTCATCCCTGTTTAGCCAATCCTGTCACTGTACCAATTTCTAAAAATAATTTTAAATATTTTATCTTCATAGATATTTTTACAGAAGTTGTTACCAGAGGTGATGCTTTAGTAGCCATCTCTTACATAAAAATGGTCTGCCAGTCCGGACTTTGAGATACTATTATAGTACTGTTGAAAATAATCGTTAATAATAACCATTTAGCAGTTTGTTCTTAGGAGTTAGATACATGGTCCCTGTAGCTGCTGTTCCTTAGGAAAATTATAACTGGTAAAGCTTCTGTACATTTGAAGAAAGACAGATCAGAATTTTCAAGTTATTTATGATTTTTGTTGTCCCTCTTTTTGGGTGGTGAGTCTAAAGCAAGCAAAATTTGTAACTAACCTTGAAAAATTCTGTGAAAGGCCCTGCTCAGAGGAGCTGTTTGCTACCAGTTTGCATTGTGCACAACATCTCCTTTGCTCCTTAGAACTCTGATTTATCTCAATTTGAGATAATGTGCTTCAAATTATTTTCCTGGATACAACAGCAAGTTAAATCAAAGTCAGGAGAAAAATCAGTCATTTTCTTAAAAAAGTTCTGTGTGTCATAACAAAAGTTGCTAGTGATCAAATCTCTTTTTACAGAAAAGAGTATACAGAACAAGAATGACATTGGTAAGTGAAACTAGTTAAAGAATATGCGACCTCCTGGAACATTGTAAGTTTTGCTCATATATGTTTCCAATATATTTTCAAGTTTATATACCTTTATAAGCTACAGTTTCTCATTACTCAAGCATATTTTTCTACGGAAGCAAACAGTAGTTTTAAAAACAAACTAGAGTAAGTGAAGTATGTATTTGCCAACATACCATAGTATACATGAATTTGTACATCCAAAATATGATTTTAAAAATCAGTGCAAGTAAAATGTTCACAGTATGTTTTAATCACTGGAACAGCAATATGATTTGATGTGTTGATCKCTTAGACTTAAAGGTAGTAAGCTTATGCATAAAAATTATTTTTTTCAGAAAATGAAATATGTTATCCGTAGAGATTATAAAATCACTGAAGACATCTATTTTGAGTGAGTGACTAGCTATTTCCTTGTACTTGAAGACGTTGATTGTACAATGGAATAAACAAAGAGTGAGATATGAAATTAAAATAATCTAATTTTGTAATGGATTGGCTACCATGTTCATCAGTTAGGTTTTGTAGCATCTCTGCCATCATGTAAACAGCTGAGTCACCATCTCCGTCTCCCTGTCCCCATCCACCTCTCATTGGCCACATTTTTTATGTCTTTGAATTTATCCTCAGCTACAACACAGGCTAAATGAGTTTCCCAATAAAAAATCTCAAGGTCAGAGTTGGGATTCGCTCAGACGGACAGCATGGATCCACTTGTATCAGCTAGCTCATAGTTCATAGTTTTCGAAAGATACAGCATATGGGCTGTTGCATGACTTTTCGCTGTGCTGCTGTGCTGCTGTTGAGCTGCTCATATATCCCTGTCCTGGGTGCCATGCCCTGGGTGCAGGTATAGAGGACTGTAAAATAGCTACATCATTTTTTGGGGAAATCTCTCTGGCACATGTCATGTAGCTAGTACAGTTGTCCTGAGCACTAAAGAAAAAAAAGGTTCTCAATGTTTTGAGAGGCTGTGCCTGAGTGGTCAGGTTTCCTCTAAGAAAAAGTCTTGAGTAGTTTTATGAGGCCATATTCCTGGATACTATCCAGATAATGTAAGTTCAAGGTCCAAATAGTTCAGCCTCGTGGATACAGTAACTGTTCTGGGGCTGTGTATCATCACCTGCTTCTTCCATGAGGATCTCTATAAAATATACAATGGAAACCTTCTAGCAAGTGTGTGATTATTACCCTCAGGAAAGACACAGCTTTATTCGAGCACCATGATTAGGCATCAGTAATAGCTCCCCTATTGAAATCAGATGATAGGATGATGAGTTTCTTCATCATCAAGGCTACTGTCTGTGAAAAGGGACCAGGCTCATGATCAAGAGGACTGGAGCCTTTTGGGGATCTTTATAAGTACATTGATATTTCTCTCATAGCATTGAGTATATTCTTATGGAGACTACTGCATTACACTGGGGCAAGTGTTTATCATGATCCCAGTAAGGAAGGCACTCAGGATTCTGTAAGGTATTGATTAAAATACATTTATAGGAGCTAATGCTACWGTGTGAAAGAGGATAGTATAGATAATCTTACCTCCCTTCAGATGCTGGGAACCCCAAGTTGTACAGCATCTGATGGACCCTCCAATCAGGACATTGCACAAGATGCAGATCCCATCTCTAGAGATTCACTGGCACGTTGGTCTTTAGAGCTCTTGCAGGGTTTTCTTAGAAGAAAATTCTCTTCATCATTTCTGCTGTCAAACAAAAGGATGCTGACATGAGAAATTGCTGCTTCACTTTAAGATAAAGACAAGAAAAACAGGTGGTGTAGTTGCTGGTACCAAGTGTGAGTTGCCTACAGGCTCCTCCATTACAATTAGCCAGCTAACTGTCCTGCAGCCAAGAGGTAGATACACATCCTTCAAAATTCTGTGACCAAAAGAAACCCAGTAGTTTTTACTTACTCAAACTAGCAACTTCTATTGCACAAACATTTAATAATTAAAAGAGTGACAAGTGTCACCTTTTTGAATTTACAGTGAAAACATCCCTTCTTTTCCAAGCTTCAGTTTGGTTTTGCAGCTCAAAAATTGTTGACCAATCAAAAAATACATAGTTAAAAAGCATAACTTGAAATGTCTTTCAGCTTTTGTGACACTTGATACCACAAATATACCACTTATCATTGTCTTTCATATAAGATTTTAATTTGTAGATCCATCTATCTTGTGCACCCTTTTTGTCTAAAGAAATCAGATTTTTCATTTTAGAAGAACAGAAAGGAGAAAAAATTTACTATTTGCTCCAGTGTTTACATTAAGACTCCAGCCAAGTAATAGATGAAAAACTGGATTCACCTCCCTAATTGTGTGTGAGGAGTGAATCCTGCTTAGTTAATTGGAATTTATCTGACTCCTCAGTGGACACAGATGCCTAAGGGCCAACTGTGAAATAGGCAGCTAATCTCCAGAGACACGTAGAAATTCAGAAATATTCCTGTTCTTACATTTTTTCTGTTGCACATTTTATTACTCTTACAGCATGTAGAATGCATCACCACCTCTCAGAGTTGTCTGTGCTCTCCACACAGTCTACAAACCGGTAAGCATATCACTTGAGCATTCTGAATCATTTTTTTGGAGAGTCCTGTCTACCCTAGTTGGCTCTCCTGAAGCTTAGACAATAATTGGAAGATGTGTTAGTAAGTAACTGAAGCTTGCAGTTTATTCCATGCCTACTCAACTGCTTGATCACAGTGCATATGTACAGGTTCAGTCCTAAACTCCCCTCCAACCAACTGGTTGGTTCTGAGGTGAACCAACTAGATCCAAACRAGAGGAAACCCAGACAGGATACTTTCCTTGGTGTGCATTCCAGTAAGCAGTAAGGATGAGGACCTTTCCAAATTAAGTTCTCTGTGTCCAGCACAGCTCTTCCATGTTATACCACCAGATTTTTCATGTCTTCTGTCTTCCCTCCCTACCTCCATTCTTTACTTCTTCCTTTACTTACTTCTTTACTTACGCATTTTTCATGTTTCCTTTCAAAGATTTCCCTTTTCACTAGAATTTTACTATTATTCATTCAGACATTTTGCTTGTCTTTTTATACCTTTTAGRTCTGACCAATATGAATACACTTTAGCATASGTGTTCTCATTTCTACCTGTTTTATGCCAGTTTTATATTGTATTATTTTTTTCTTAATTGCTATTTTATCTTCTTTATTTCTCTATCCATGGAGAAAGRAATAAACTAATTAGATTTTAAATGCCATGGTGTGTTTTTAAATAAGTAATTACTCATTAAAAAATTAATCTTTTATTATGACATGCCTTGTAACAGTGAGCCATGCATATTGACTGTAAGTTAAAGAAAATTTAAAAATTCTACCTGTTTAAACAAAGTCAGTATAGTCAGGTAAATATTTTTGTGGTATCATGGTGAAGGTGGTCAGAAGCAAGAAGTGTAAAGCAAGTACTGGGAGCAGGTTTAACTCAGTTGGTTAGAGTGTGGTGCTGCTAATGCCAAGGTTGCAGGTTCAGTCCCTGTATGGGCTATGCTGAGGGTTGGACTAGATGACCTCCAGAGGTCCCTTCCAACCTTACCGTTCTATGATTCTATAATTTGGGAGTTGCTTAAGAAAGTAATAGTTTAACATAGTTTCATAATGGTGTGTATTATGTATTATAATGTATTGTATTTAAACCAGTCAAATATGACAACTAAGACATACTTGTCTTTGTTTTATRTTGATTTATCTACTGAACATACTGGAATTCATACTCAGTAATTGTACAAAGAAGATAACGCTTTTCAATATGTATTCTAGCAGTAGTTGTAGGTGAGCTTTTGAATGCCATTCTAAAAAACTGTGTTTATGACATTGTTAAAAGTTATTTTTTWAAGTTCTTTTCTGTCTAAATTGTTTTCTCTCTCCTGCCAAATTGCTATGGGCATGCATGTAGCATAGCAATTTTATTTTCAAGTCATTACTGTCAAACTAACAAGATTTAACCTTCTAGGACATTATACARGAAAATGTGAATTTCTAAGGTTCTTTATAGTGGTAATCATTACTTTTGAAATGTCTTTTGCACTATCATTCAAACTTTAATAAGAATGTCTTATAGTCCTGAAGAAAAGTCATTTTGTCTTGTTAATTCACTAATTCTTTTGTCATCCAGATGAACACATGCCCTGTGTATAAYGTCTATTAAATATACTTTTCTATAAAAGTAGTAGTAATAGTAAATTTGGTACTTCAACCCTGTTACTACATTAAAATATCATTTTACTTCATTCTTTTGTTGTATTGGTAGTTGTTCTGGAATTACTCCTAAAGCTGACGCCATAGCTCTCATAAAAATTTGTTTAATCTATATTTTTACATACATCTTTGTTACTTTTAAGGGTATAGTTATCAGCAGTGCCTGTAAGGATCTAAAGAAAGTAACAGTTTTCTTTTTTGTGAAAATAACAAACGGAAATACTATTCATTACAACRCTTAATATAAAGACAAATCAATACATAGTGGTACTAGCATGAGCATGTGAATTCTGCTGTGTGTGTAAGCTGTTAGGAATATATACAACTTACTTCAGCTGTTGTAATGGATTAATGGACGTGTTTGGTTATACACATAGTTAAATGTTGGACCATTAGTTTATACACAGTAATACACAGAGAAGTTCCTTGATAGTACCCACAGATAAAACCATTTAGAATAATTAATGAGATACAAGATAGGATTAACTACAAATGAAATGAGTGCTTCTGCCCCCATCTCACAGACAGAACAAAGATATGCAGTCTGTCATTATTTCTGCTCWCACTATAATAGGAATATTTGGACTGTTAGAAAATCCTTGCACAATTCTGAATCTTTCTAAATTGCTTATACCTAAATAAAGCAACTATCACCCTTCCATCTATAGGTTATAYTGATATGTAGGATTTCACTGAGCCTGTTCCTCAATGGGAGGTGAGTGATGCATTACACTTTAACTTTTCCCTTATGTCCCTATAGAAATATTTCTACTGTATCCTTATAGAAGATTCTGAAAATAGATTCCAGTGTGACTGATCACTTAATAACCTGTAAAAAAATCCTATCTTTTGAAAGCCTTCAGTCTTGTGTTTCTGTGTTTCTGAAACACAGCTGAGAGAMATTTTTCCAACTGAAAAAGAATGAACTGTAGCAAATGGCAGCCAGATATTAAAAACCAGCTTTAGAATTATAGCTAGCTCTGCAAAATTAAAGCCCAGCTCCAGAAAAATACTGCATAAGGACTTTCAATAAGAGTAACTGAGATGAAATAGTCATGAAGAAARCCACTATGCCACTATTAAATTGCAGAACTCTTTGTTAACATAGCTTCTCCTTTTTTAAAAAAGAAGTATCTCAGCCTTTATTTTAATATTAGATATATTTTTTTTCTTAAAACATAAACGAATAATGACAATGAAAAGACCGACCAAGTAAATTTTGCGTCTTTGTAGCCAGAGMATGACATAGGAGCCTTTCCAAAGTATAAATTCATTTTAAAAGGACTTGTTAAATCCTGAAAAACGTAAAAGTTGCTTATACAGGTATAAAGTGGAAAAAATGTTTCAAATTCTCCCATAAAATTTGCTATTCCCTATAATGCTTGAACATTTCAACCTTCACTGTTATGAAGGGCAAGCGTTAATGTAGTTCCTGGTTAGCTCGTTATTTCTCAGATCTGCAGTTCCGCTGTTGTGTTTGGGAGCACATTAGTTTCATTGTTTAGAATTGATGAATAATGACAGAAAGAAAGGTTAGTTACCCTTCTGTGGGCAGTGTTTCTTAGCCCTCTGCTTAATGTGAGTGTTATTTTGGATTTCATTATGGGAAAACTGTTTCTCACTGTACATTGTATATAACTTAGAGAGCTAATGTAGGTTCCTATTTTGTGGCTTAYGTCATTCTGTATGAGGATTAGCTGAAATCCTATGCATTTTTGTAGGAATTAAGCACCTAAATGTTTGTGTCTCTTAAGCCTTTTTCTTAAAAATCACCTTCATAGAATCATAGAACAATTTAGGTTGGAAGGAACCTCTTGAAGGTCACCTAGTCTGATCCCTGCTCAAAGCAGGTCTGATTAGATGAGATTACTCAGGGCTAGGCTATGTCTTATTGAGTCTTGAACACCTCCAAGTATGTAGATTCCACAACCTCTGTGAGGAACCTGCTCCAGGATTTGACTACCCTCATGGTAAAAGTTTTTTTCTATTATGTAATTGGAATTTATTGTGTTCCAGTTTGTGTCTGTTGCATCTCATCCCRTTGCTGTGTACCACCAAGAAGCTCCTGGCTTCATCTTCCCTGTATCTGMTGAACACTTCAAATTTATATAGATAAACACATAATTACATGTTTCTAAGTGACCAGGGAACCTAGTGCTTGTTCATTTTTGTAAGATATTGGGAGATGCAGAACCACAACCTTTCCTCCATATCTTTAAAAGGAGCACTTTTGAGTGGCCTGAGCAGAGCTTCCAGGCTGGGCCCTTTGGGCTGCTCAATTTATTTCACTTTGAATCAGATGAGATCTTGGCACTCACCTGTGGAAGCGGAGTTGTTCTGAGTACGTGCAGGTGCAGAACTACTGGTGACCAGAGAGCTTAMCATCAAATCAGAAACCCTGTAATATTAGATGGGTCAGAGTGAAGATTCTTAGCTCACAGTTTTGTCCTAGGTACCTAACATCCATGCAAATACTGTTTTAAGGCAGTTCAGTCACCTATACAAAGTTGTCCAGTGCTCTTTGAGATGCCTTAAGGGTATTTAGCCTGGCAGGCAGCTGCCATTCTAGCAGTGTACGGATTGCCTGAGTGTCATTTGCCRTCTAGTCAGCCCTATGTGGATTTTTGGACAGCATAAAGCATCTCAGATGGCATGARACATCTATGTGTGGGCACATACTTTTCCCCATTTTTTTTGTTTCCCATTCTAATGGTGGAATTCTGTTCGAGATTAGGACCCCTTCATGCAAATGTCATGTATATCTAAATGTTAACTAAAAGTTTAAGCTTTTATTATAATAAATAGAAATATGGCACRTGATTCATTTGCTCACACAATTAAGTGAGAGTGGTGTGCGCTAGCATATCTGAAACATCCATGAGGATCTAACAAATGTGAGACAGGATTTGTAGGAGACCTGTGTCCTCCTGAGGTGGCAGCTGGGGATTAGTTAAAACACCCTGGAGAATCTCAAATGGCAGTAACCATTTCCTGGCTACCTGAAAACTCATAATATGCTTATTTCATTCTTTACCTCAGAATAAACTGTGAAAACCTTTACCCATTTCTGATACTTCCACTTCATTGTGTTGGTAGTATGTCACTCTCTCGTCACCATTCAATTATCATTTAATTGAAAATTGACTTATGAATTGCTTGCTTTATTAAAATCAATTTAAACATAAATTGCAGCTCAATAATATAATGTCATTCAATTTTATTAGCAAAGATGCTATACTTTTTTTCTTACATCACTGATGCTTGTTTCACACCAATGAATAAATATTTCATTAAAAATTTTATTAAAATGTAATGAAAAATACAGTTCTTATACCCACTTTCTGTAGTATATGGAAGGTATTTTTCAACATTTTTCTCTAATTTTGTATTAGTAGGTATAGTTCCTTTCAGTTTTCCTACCTTCCTTCTAGTCATCGATTCTTATAACTATATATATGTAATGCCTGTAGATATATATGTAACCATACATATCTSTTCCACAGTATATATGAAAATATTAAGCAGTTTGAGGGGTACATAATGAATATCTCTGTGATATAAACTTTATACATGGGTGGAAGTCTGTGGAAGTGTTCATAACTATCCTTCAAAGTCTTTCTTGACTAGTGGGATTAATTATATATTTCACAGATGCCTGTCATGCTGTCTGTTTACACTATAGGGAAATGAAATAGGATAGTTAATTTTCTTTTATTCTGTTAAAATGCCAGGGTTTAATTAAACTGCTTCGGCTTTAGTATTGCACAGCTAYTTTCCGCTGTCATGAAGCATACTAGAAATTGATTTGCCATTGCCTCCATGCCCAAGAAGGCATTCACCAGGCATTGTAATTTCACTCAAATTTGTTTTTATTAATCATAGCTACTTTCTGATTTCTAAAATTTGTATGAGAAGAAGAGTGTATTAAAATAAATTTCATCCATATATTTAGAGAGTAAAAATAAGYGTCAACTATCTGAAATTTACATATRATTTTGTCTTAACAGCTAGTTTTTGCTTTTCTTTAAGTAATATCTTTATAGTATTGAAATTTCATGCATTTTAAAAAAATTTACATGCTTATTTCGTTTGTACAATAATGATTAGGCAAACCATGAATTAGCAAGACAATTACAAAGCAATGAAGTAAAGCCATTTTTTTATATTATGAGAGATGAAAACTTTGAAAGCGATTGTGAAAATAATTACACATTTGAAGTAATATATATATTATATGGTATATGTAATAGTCGTGATAGAGTACTTTCAAAAATGTTTTCAAAGTGGCATTCAGGTTGCTCATTTCAAGTATTCCACACCATGCCTGGCACTCAGTGATCTGAGAACAGCAACCATTCCACACAACAGAATTTAGAAACTACTGAATCTACACTACATAAAACCAAAAGCTRGATGTGTAAGGAGACCTGAGACACYCAACTGTCTCTTCAAACACTCAGGCACAACTAATGTTAACAAAATYCTAATTCCTATGCCATCCAGATGATGTAGATACTTTAATTTTTACTGGAGGCTCTAGCTGAAACCTCTACACAGCTTTCTTTGGGCATACGCAGAACTGCTGGATTTTAACTGGACGAGGTTAAGTATCAGCTCCTGCGCTGATGAAAGTGTAATGATTTCATACAAAATGTAKCAGTTTGCATAGGAATAATTAGGGAAGTCTAATTCTGAATAACCAGTACTGTCTGCAGAGGGCTCACTCCTTCTGTAGGSATCCCCTTTCAGGCTATGTGGATCCATTATTGGGATTGGATTTTGATCCAGGCTTCCTGTTTTCCCCAGTGTAGCTCAAGGAATTTTTAGTTTCTAAGGCTGTGACTTAAGATGAGGACATTTGGAAAATTCTGTACCTCAGTTAAACTTTGGGAAAACATTAAACTCTGGAAGTTTTAGTGAAGACACTAATGGTTTTTGAGCCAAACCTGTAATTTAAACATAGATAAAGTGTTCTCCTAGGTGGGAAAGTCAGGTTCAAATGCCTGAATCAAATCAGATAGAATCTGATCTGAATCTGTATTTTCCAGATCTTAGACCATTGTTGATCTTAGGTGAATGTTGTAAAGACTRAGTTAATAGAGAGAGGCAGAATAGGTTTAATAAATAGCATTCTTTTCAGAAGAACACACATTGCTTCATTTTTTTTTTTTTTTGTCCAAAAGAGCTTTTGGGGGCTAGAAGTAATGGTGGTGCTGTACATGTGTTTGCTTGATGATAAGAGCAAGCCACGGTTAGTAAAAAGGTGTGTTATGTTTTAGTAAACTAACTGAAATAGTTGAAAATAAGAAAAGGATTTAGAATCTAAAAACCTCTCCATATTTTGAAATTTTACCATCATGACTTAAACATTTGCCTAAGTTCATCAAGATTTTAATAAGTTCATGACTGCTTTTACAAATAAAAAAGTAAAAAAGTGTTTCCCTCAAGCCCAGAGTTAGACATTTAATTTCTTCTGGAGGGCTGAGTTTGGATTTATTTCCCTGCTTATCGTCTGTCGTGGCTAACTTAGTCACTTCTTGCTTGTCCTACAAAGCAGATCTTCCCTCTTGATTACCTTTTTCTTCCCTATGTATTGATCAATTATCCTGAGATTGTGATTTCCAACTAGCAACAACTTCTTAATCTAAGTTTTCACATACCTCATGCTCATGGGGGCATGCACGTTCCAAGAATGATGTGAASAATTGCAAATATAAACAAAAAAATGGCATGGTGACAGTCTTATCAAAACATGTCAACATGGTGAATCTCAACAACTTGAATCTAGGGTTCTAGGAGGCAGTTAATGATCATATTAACTATTAAAGCTAAGTATTTGAGAAACAAGTAGAGTAAATAGTTCTAAATGTCCAATATAATTTTGGTGGCAGGAAGGGGAGATAGATGTGGTGGTCTGTACCATAGACTTTAATTCCAGAGAGCTAAATCAGAAATAAAAATCTTATTTTCTTGCATATCTGGGAGGCCCTTTTATGATATTTCATCTAAGATAAAAAAAAAAAAAAAAAACTTCAGCTGACATACACCTTAAAATCTCCAAGTAAAATTCTCATCATAGTTGTGTTGTTTCTGGAACAGTGGAGGTTCTTGAATTTTAATTTTCCAAGGTTTGTCTACTACACTTGGTTTATTTTAAAAGCACACACTGTGAAGCTGAAAATACTTTTCTGGGAGATTACCTTAACTTTTTCCCCTTGCTTCAACTGTCGTCTGCCTCAGATAGAGCAAATGGCATTATTTCATACTCATTCATGCAGGGATGCACTTAATGGGTTCACAGGAAAAGTGATCATTAGTTGATCGACTGTAGCTTGATTGCCTCTGGATAACTCTCACAGGTTTATTTCTTCATTTTAGCAAGGAATGGAAGCTGCCACACATCAGTCTGAAGATTTATGAATATAACTTTTATTGGCATGGAGAAATACCCATATTATAATAAAATGTCCAGTGCAAGATGTGCAGTTTATGGTATCTTCAATAACACATGAGTATTCATAGACCACCCCATAGTTAAAACAAAGAACAAACCACAGGAGGAAAAAAAAAAGCATTAGATAGAGTCATTTAGCAACCAGCTTATGCGATAAAACCAGAGGTAGTTCCAAAGCTGTAAGAGTAGTAGGCTTTGATATTTCTTAAAGGGATAAATACCACTGAAGAAAAAAAAAATAATTAGGATAAAGATAAGGAGGTGGCCAAAGAAGGTAAAGTGTGAAAAAGATCTCAAGTACACCGAGAAAAGAAAAAGTTATTCATCCAAATCTAACTTGTTTTTTTTGTTGGAAAGTAAAAAAAAAAAAAAATTTTGTAGAATAAAAAGAGCCGTTTTCTACTAGAATGCAAGGAATGTAATTAATACTTCTCATCTGTATTCTTAAAATAATGTGATATGATAGTCAATAAATTAYATCTATATTGTTTCAACTGTTAGAATCTACTGTTTTCTTTGTATGCTTGTTTTTGTATAATTTGCAGGAATTGAATAAAAGCGCTCAGTTTCTCTATTGTTTTGTGTTATACAAACATCTTTCTGATRTTAATAAAATATTCACATTATTTTTCCTACAATTATGAAAAAAGTCTTCTCCATGATCTGTATTCTCAGTACCTTCCCATATGAAATGTCTTGAGAATGCATATGTATATTAAACCACTGCCTGTCTAAAAGAGAGAAGTCTTTTTATTTTGCTTTATGATCAGTATTTTAGAAGCATAATCAAATAGAATGTGTTAACTTTCTTGTAAGAAGGAGCTGTCCAGACTGCCTGGTTTGGTGAAGGAAAAAAAGGTAATTTAAGGTACTTAAAAATAAAAAAATCTATAAAAATATAAAAGATAAAACCAGACAAGTCTATCATCAGTTTTATAAACACTTTGTTTTGAAGATACATTAGACAACTTCTTAGCATGATTCAGTACATTTTCAAGATTTTTGTTTTAAAAGTCCTTGGGAAATTTTAATATTTGGAATAATAAGAAAAGCCTCAAAAGTGGGTCTTTGCAAGAAATTTRTAGCAGAAATCTAATGGGTGGGTAGAGAGACATCATTTGTCCCTAGTATTGAGACTACCAAAGAAACCTTGGTTTGTCAGTCTCCTTTCAGTGATAACAGGCAGACTTTACACACACAAATTTTCTTCATCAGTCTATCTGCCTGTCAGTGTACCTAGGTATTTGTGATGCTTATCTATGTTAACAAGATTTGTGAGTGTATTTATAGGGAAAAKAAAATAGATTTAGCCTCACATAATACATATTAGGAGCTATGTACCCTTTTTTCTTCCCTAGCTCCCCCTCCCCCTTAGTGAATCAATCCTGGAAGTTTCCTTGAACATATTTTAGTTTATTTTTAAACTCCAGTGCACATTCATTATTTCTTACTGCTTTGTGTAGATCTTTCCACAAGTTAAAAGGGTGTTTTTGTCAGGTTGAYGATGGAAAAATGTGAATTGAAATTAAATTGAGTTGGGCAGTAAGATAGCATTTSTCTCTTATGTCTCAGATGTAAATAAAGGAGCAATAAAGGAGTGAAAGAAGCAGTAAGATAACATTTTAGTTATCCWTAGAATTAGGGGCTTATAATAGTGTGTAACTTGGTCTGTAGATGTATCTAGTGTAGTCCCAGAGTCATAGAGTTCCAGAGTGAGCAACAAAAACTATCTTTCATAAATGTAATTTCTAACGGTTTTTCACTCAGCACAATAAGTATTTGCAAAATTCAGCTAAAGAATGCACTTTCCTTAAACAAATGGATGGATTAGTTTCTTCTTTGAACAATTAAATATCTCCATTGACCATAGAGATGGCCAGGACAAGTTAGAGCACTTGGATAAAGCTAGATAAGTATGCAGGGATAAAATGAGGAAAGATGAAACCTAGGTAATGCATCAGAAATTAAAAACAAACAAGAACAGGAGTTTCTGCTGTGAATGTTTGCAAAAGCAAGGTCTTTTAACCTGTATAAAGTTGGCAGGGATGTTAGCATGTGGCTCCATAACATGTCCATAACATAACTCAAGTATATTTACTTGCAAATGTGCTCCAAGAGATACAYTGATGTTATAAGGACTAGTTAGGTATTACGGAAAGTAAACTATATTGCAATATTTTGTGCTCTTCTATATTACCCATTTCCACCAAAACAAAGTCTAAGATGAGTGGGTTTACCATTTTGTTATTGAAGTAAACATTACTAGTAATATTCCAAGCTCTAAGGACACATTGCAGCCCCACTTATTTTACCTTCCTATGATCAAACAGGAGAAATATGCCTATGCTTTATTAACATGATTTGGATCTTCAGGGTAATGGCTGAAGATAATTACAAGAGTAGCTTGTTTCAACTTGGTACAGTCCTCCTGGAAAAGGTGTATCRTGAGGAATATTCTGATATATGCTCCACCTCATTAATTGTAAAAATCTGATTAAATACATGCAATAAAAAACAGTCTCAGTAAAACAGTCACACAGTAACTCTCTCTTCTGTACAGTCTCTTTTCTGAGTTGTCTCCAAGTTAATTACGAGATTTGTGGAGTGTTGAAGTGCAGCGAAGAGCAGTTGCATCCTGTTTTCCTAGAGAAGAATATTTTCTTTTTCTTTSTGTTACTTTCAGTCAGATTGAAATTGAGATATTGACGTGTCTCATCCATGGTCATCACAGAAGCATGCTGCCACCTGCCTGTTGTTATGAGACTAATTTTAAGATGAAATCTAATTTATTTTGAAAAGTGTTATCTGAGTAATTATTTAACTTCATGGCTTCAGAGATCCTATTTTTATACTTACCTCTTCTATCACAAGATTGCTAATGGAATACACACTGAAAAGTTATCTGCATCATAGTGCCTTTAGAAATGTTATAATGATGCCCATCAGTGCTGGCATCTTGATTTCATTTCAATTTTTCACTGATTAATGTGTGTTTAATAATTATCTAATGGAAAAGGTCTCCTCAGATTTTATTTGCTTCTCTGACTTAATGAAAACCATGTGCATGGTACGTTTTGCTGATATCTTATCATTTGTCACCTGGAATTCATACAAGTAATGGTGCATAATATAGCAGAATAGGCTGACATATGGATCACAAAAGACAAACAGCCTATTCCATAGAGAAAATGGAGGTCATCTGGTCTTCCCGTTTACATTTCAAGGAACTGAGAGAAATTTATTAGTCTATATTGAGGATCTGACATGTAATGAATGAAAAATGTAAAATGAGATTAGCAGATCACACAAGTTGAATACAACATAGCTGCTTGACGAGGAATAACATGCCTTCATGTTTTTCTTGCAGACTTCAGCCTGTGAACTATAAAACTCCTGTTTTGAGTCTTGGTTTATAGAATGAAGGAGCCAGTTAGGAGAACAAATTCAGAATCAGGATGGTGTTTTTGATAAATTTCATGAAGTGCAAGTGGGAGCAATAGAACCTCACATTATTTGGAAAAGGGGATGTTACATATTTATGATGCACAGATCTGCCCTAGTTTATAAAATTGTTCCAGAGTTTTTGAGTTCGAAGTATATAAATCACAAATTGTAGTTATAAGACAGGGAGCTTGCTATCTGGCAGAGGAACATGTAGTCTCTATCATCTCCTGAGTGACAGACACAATGATTAGGTAAAAGGAACAGGATGAATCTTCTAGTAAAGGAGGCAATGTAAATTATGCAAAGAACAACTGATTAATGTAAACACATTGTAAATAAATGATTGATTAACAGGAATGACTAATACATGAATTAACATCATATTTTCAGTTGCAAACACTATGGTCCCACTTTTTAAAACTGTATAATTACAGTGATTATGCATGCAAATCAGATAATGACACAAACAAGTAGCCACTTAGAGGCACAACTGGCCATTTGCATATAAATTTGCATGCAATCACATTACAGCATCATTAACTACAGAACTTTGATTAATTTCGTGGGTATTGTCATTCTCTGAATAAGATAGGTCCTTGCAGAAAAATAATGTATGACCATACAGTCAAATACAGCATTAGTGTGCCTAAGAGCCTGAAAACAAATCTGAAGTTACATGGACAAGCTTTAGTTCTAACATTTTCTAATGTCAATATGCTTGATTTTGCAGCCTTAATTTTTTTTTTTAACATTAGTTTTAATTTGTGTAATTAGCCTTCATACTGAGCCATRTGTATGAGCATTAATTTTTATATGTAAACAGATTTTTAAGGTGAGATCATTGGCCTTACRATTTTTAAATCTAATGTTATTCAGGCTACCATGATGAGGCTAGATAAATATTAACTCACTTTCAAAAAGGGTGGCCTTTTCAAAAGTACATAGGTAACTTCRAAGCCTGTCCTATTTCCACAGCGTGACTTAGTCATTAAAGTCCTGATGACTGCCACTGGAGTTAAGACTCTTGAATCACTTGCATGTCTGTGAACATTCTGTCCAAATCTCTTTGCTGCTAAATCTCTAGGAGCATATTTTTTTGCAGTCATATAATTACCAAAAATATGGATTGATGATCAATGGGTATTTAATGAGATTTTGGTATATAGATTGCTCATGGTTACCTCTATATCTAAATGTCTTTGCACATCTGACCTTAAACCACTTTTGAAAAAATGGAGCTTAGAATTTCAGGTCACCTAAGTACTTTATAGTATTGACTCAATAGTAACTTTACAAATTTTGACATTTTTCATCAATCATCCATCAACAAATAAATGATGTAAATTAGTTTTGAACTCTTGATCTTTAATCGTCATTGTAACCAATATAAGAACTTTTGAGACAAAATCTGAAGGACTGAGGTCCTAGTTTCTAACTGATTTTTCTTTAACTCATACAAATGTCTGTCATTTTAAAGTGCATTATAAAGTGTCACTGAAGAAAACAGATTCTCAAAGGTACTTGCAAATCCCACAAACAATAAATTTGTTGGTTGATCAAGGTTCACTGCTTAGGTACTTTTTTGACTGATTTTATATTTTCCCTTGCTTTTGGTAATATTTTGAGTCTACATATAACTGGAAATAATTCTATTTGACTTCTACAGGTGCCTGGAACTATTAATTTTAGTATCATGTCAGCTTGGATATTCTTGCCTCAATTAGCARCTGGAAGGAGATTTTGGATCAATAGTCTTTCATAATTCCCAGCTGTGATATAAAATGCCTGAAACTCAGTGAATTCTAAACTCTCTTTGCCAGCTGTTGCTCTTGAATACCTTTCAAAAGGAACACCACATTTTGAAGTTCAAAAGACAGTCTAAAGCTTTGTTTCCTTTTAATGGTGGAATAAGACCGAGATGAACAAAATAAATATTTTACATGAACTTTTGTCTGTAAGTTTATTTCTAATGAAATTCACACCTTTCAAAAAGAGAAAGAGAAAAAAAAAACCCTTCATTTTAGTCCATGAAATATTAATTTAGAACATATATTTTGTATTTCTTTCAAATTCATGAATCTTTTGGAAAGGAGGCCAAGTGTTTGTAAATATCTCAGAATCAGAATATTTGAGGTGGGAAAGCACCTCCAGAGATCGTCTAGTGTGATAGGGACCAGCAGATTGCTCAGGACCTTATCCATTCGAGTTTTGAATATCTCCCAGGGTGGAGACTCACAGCCTCTCTGGACTATGTTTTCCAGTGTTTAACAACCCTCGCAGTGAAAAAGCTTTCTCTTATGTTTAATTGGAATTTTCTTTCTTTCAGCTTGTGCCCATTGCTTCTCATCCTGTCACTTGGCACCTCTGAGAAGGGTCTGGCTCTGTCTTTTTACCCCTTCTAACCAGATATTCATAGGCTTTGATAAGATCCCTCCTGACGAGGCTTCTSTTCTCCAGACTGAACRATGCCAGCTCTCTCAGCCTCTCCTCATATAATAGATGTTCCTGTATATCCATATCTCTTGTGTACTGGGAAGCCTATCACTGGACATAGCACTCTAGATGTGGCCTCACCAGTAGTGAATAGAGGGAAGTAATCATCTCCCTTGACCTGTTGGCAACTCTCTGACTAACGCAGCCCAAGATACCGTTGGCCRCCTTTGCTGCAAGCACAGCTCATATCCAATTTGTTGTCCACTAGCATGCCAGGATCTTCTCTGCAAGCTGCTAGACAGTTAACCCCAGYCTGCACTGTTACATGGGGTTATTCCCCTCCAGGTGCAGGACTTGGCGTTTCCCTTTGTTGAAATTTGAGATGCCTTTCTACCCATTTCTCCAGCCTGTCTAGATCCCTCTGAATGGCAACACAATGTAGAGAGGTCTATCAACCTCTTCTCCCAGTTTTTTATCTTCTGCAAACTTGCTGAGGGTGCATTCTTTCCCATCATCCAGGTCAATAATGAAAATGTTAAACAACATTGGACCCAATATTGGCCCGTGGAGTGCATCACTAGTGACTATCCTCCTCCTGGACTTTGTGCCACTGATCATAACCCTGTAAGCCTGGCTGTTCAGCCAGTTTTCAGTCCACCTCCCTGTCCACTTTTCTAGTCCATACTTCACCAGTTAGTGCATGAGGATGTTGTGGGAGACAGTATAAGAAGCCTTGATAAACTCTAGACAATATCCACTGTTTTTCCCTCATGCACTAAGCTAGTCATTTATTTCCTCATAGAAGGCAGTCAGGTTGGTCAGTCATAGCTTCCCCTTTGTAAATCCATGATGACTACTCCCAGTCACCTTCTTGTCCTTCATAAATTTGAACTAGCTTCCAGGAGGATTTGCTCCATCATCTTTCCATGGATCGAGGGGAGGCTGACTGGCCTGTAGTTCCCTGGCTTCTCCTCCGTGTCCTTCTTGAAGACAGGAATAGCATTTGCTTTCTTCCAGTCTTCAGGAACCTCCCTCAGTCATCACAACCTTCGCAAGATCATCAAGAGTGGCCTCACAATGACATTGGTAATTGTSGGTGCAGCCCATCTGGTCCCATGAACCATGTCTATGTCCAGTTTGTTTAAATGTTCCCTAAACTGATCCTCCCCAGCTGAGGGTAAGTCTTCCTTGCTCCAGCCTTTACCACGGGTCTCAGGGGCCTGGGATTCCTGAAGGCCAGTTTTACAGGTAAGACAAAGGCAAAGGAGGCAGCAAGTACCTCATCCTTTTCCTTACCCTTTGTCATTAAGTCCCTTGCCCCATGCCTTTTCCCTAGTCTTCCTTTTGCTGCTGATATACCTGAAGAAGGCCTTCTTGTTGCCCTTCATGTCCCTCATCTGATTCAACTCTAGGAGATCTTTGGCTTCCCTAACCCCATCCCTGTACACTCTGGCAGGGTCTCTGTATTCTTTCTGGGTGACCTGACCCTGCTTTCACCTCTTGTATGCTTCTTTTTACRTGTCAGTTTAGTCAGGATCTCTCTGGTCATTCATGCAAGGCTTCTGGCCACCTTTTCTTGACTTCCTGCACATGGAGGTGGACTGGTCTTGAGCTTGGAGAAAGAGATCCTTGAAAATCTATCAGATCTCCTGGACATCCTTTGTCACAGATGGTCTCCCATGGGATTTTTCTAAGCACATCCCTGAACAGGTGGAATTAWGCTCTCCTGAAGTCCAGGACTGTGATTCTGATTTTTGTCTTGTTCCCTCCTCTCAGAAGTTTTTAAAAACTTTGGGCCCTCCAACTTAATAATTTCTGTAATTAGTTATAAGCACTGGTGGAATGTTAAGCATGACAGGAAGTGTTCATTCTTGGAGACAAGAAGTGTTACGTATTTCTTACTAAACCAAGATTACAGTTTGGCTGATTCTTAGAAGATTTATGGTGAGATCATACAGCAGGAATACTGAAAGGAAAGTAATCAACTAGAGGAATAAATGATGTTTTAGAATTAAGCATTACTGTTGGCAATGACTTTTAAATTTGTAAYAATTCCTATCATCCCTTTGTGCAATTCAAGAAGGAAATATCTGAGGCTTTTAAAGAAGATATAAAAGGTCTTTTTGCTTCTTCATGGATATCAATCCTTAACAGAAAGCAAATGAGAATCATTTGGTACAAAAATCCATGTTTAAAATGTATTTTGTGTTGTGGTAAATGGAGCTAAGCAAGTAAGATAAATGACAAGACATATTCTTATGTAAGCTCTTCAGAACAAGATTGTATATCTGTTTAGGGAGACTTTGCATATTTTAATGGCAAAATAGAGATATAATAATAGTAATAACTAATATTATGCATAAATGTGAAAGCCTGAATTTAAGAAAATCTTAACTCTGCAGCGTGATCTCCTGCAAGCCATTTGCTTTTGTGTACACAGATGCCTACATGCAACCATATATGTATGCCACATATATTTATATCTTTTTTCTCAGCTCTAGTGACACATGAAACAGTTTTCCTTTTCTGTGTGTAGGGTAATCATACATTCCTGAAGCATTATTATAGTTCATGAATTTATTTAAATTACGTGATTTTATTTAAGAGTATCCATTGTATAATAAAAACTAATTTGCATTAATATAATGAGGAATTTAGTCTAAATTATTCTAGWGAGAGTAGCTATGAAAATTGTTTTGAAGGATTTATTTTCCGCTTAGAGGTTTCTTTCTTAATGGGGATTACAACCTCAAAGGAGAACAAGTAATTGATGAAAATAGTTCTTTGCCTTTCAATAATATTTTTACTCCCATTATCTTGTTTTAGAATAAGATGTTAAATCTTTACAACTCAAGACAATGAAATAATAACCATCCCTAAATCCTCACTGTAGGGCAAAGAGTTTTAAATTGTCAACTACCTGCATCATAAAACTCACCTAACATAGTTGTTCAAGGTCCTAGAGTTTTCTTTTCAGCTTTTTTCAATTCTATGGAAGCAATTCTAATTTGATTAGATTATTCAATGAAAACAAATCTTTGCATTTGCCAGATGCTAGTGACTTTATTAAAATTGTAATAAAGTAATTTACAGCCAAGTGACAGGGCTTGACTACTACTGAGGAATCACAAATCTGTCATAAGTCATAAAGCCCTTGTGATATATTTGAATGTATGTAGTGTTCTCTGGGTATATCCACCATATATCTCTGGGTATATCCACCCACCATAACTGGGTGAGTTTTGCCCACATCTGAGCTTAAGTGCATGCTGTAACTTGTCAACCATCCTCCATTTACCCTAGTACTATRTTGATAATGATGGGTCCTGCACCTAGGGAGGAATAACCCCATGCACCAATACAAGCTGGGGGCTGACCTGCTGGAAAGCAGCTCTGCAGAGAAGGACCTGGGAGTGCTGGTGGATGACAAGTTGACTATGAGCCAGCAACGCGCCCTTYTGGCCAGGAAGGCCAATGGTCTCCTGGGCTGCATTAGGAAGAGTGTTGCCAGCAGGTGGAGGGAGGTGATCCTGCCACTCTACTTAGCTCTGCTGAGGCCTCATCTCAAGTACTGTGTCCAGTTCTGRGCAGAGACATGGAGCTACTGGAGAGAGTCCAGTACAGGCTACAAAGATGATCAGAGGGCTGGAGCATCTGCCCTATGAGAAACGGCTGCGAGAGCTGGGCCTGTTTAGCCTGGGGAAGAGAAGACTGAGGGAGGGATCTTATCAATGTGTATAAGTACCTGAAGGGAGGGTGCCAGGGGGATGGGGACAAACTCTTTTCAGTGGTGCCAGACAATAGGACAATAGGCAATGAGGCACAAATTCAACCTCAGGAAGTTCCGCATGAACATAAGGAAAAACTTCTTTCCTGTGAGAGTGACAGAGCACTGGCACAGGTTGCCCAGAGAGGTTGTGGAGTCTCCTTCTCTGGAGATCTTCAAAACCCACCTAGACATAATCTTGTCTAATGTGCTTTGCTTGGACAGGGGGGTTGGACTAGATGATCTCCAGAGGTCCCTTCCAACCTCAGCCATTCTGTGATTGTATGATTCTGTGAAAATACTAATTATTACAAATTCAGTGTCCTGGTAGTCTGTGCTTGGTAGGACTGAAAGGTAGCATCCTTATCATTGCTGATCATCATTAAGTCTGATCCTACCCTCACAAACTTGTAGAGGTGTAGCATACAGAAAAAAAGCCTTGCTTTTAAATATGGCACTGGTGTAAATATTAGAACTCAGAAGTTAGTTCTGAGATTAGTTTCTTTGCCCACGCTGCCCATGTGCTCAGCTCTACTCTTTAATAGCATCCCACAGTGTTGTTTACATGGGCTGTGTATATCTGAGTATAGAGATCCTGTACCTGGTCTTCTTAGCCACTTCCTCTGTTGTTTGCAGCTAAGCTGTTCAGCTCACCTGTAAAATGCTTCTGATACCACAGTACAAGCTGGACACTGAACCTTTTTCTGCCACCTTTCCCCTTCCTTAAAAGGGCTGGAGTAGAGGCTGTAAACTGTTACCTACATGGACATTTTCTGTCCTTGTAAAAAAAAGCTGTGAGTTAGAGGCAAGTTGCAAGTATCTTCCAGGGCATCAGAGAAACAAGATTTTGGATGAGATCAGTGGCACATGCTGAGGAAGGAAAAAGGAAAATATTTTAATATTTTGCTTATTTTTCTTCAACCAGTAAACTATAAGACTATTTTGTTTTAGCTCCAGAGAAGGTGAAAGATAATTTGTTCAAACCTAACACTCAGAACAAAGACCTCCAATGAATTTGGCTTAGTAGTACATTGTATCCAGTATTGTGAGCTAATTAACCTTAGTGTTTAGAGAAATAATTTATTTTGGGTCATGCCTTCTAAAATAATGCAGCTAATTAAAGAGAACAAACAAAGAAGCTTCTTTTGTTAAATTCTGTTTTGCTTTAATCTCTGAGACATCACAGCAACGCTTTTTTAATTAATTGTCATCTAGTTACAGAAAACAACAATTTAAGAAAATTAGCATTAGAAGCTTGTCAAAATCATTTTTTWAAAAATGATAACAATGTATTCCATGTAGCATATAGGCTGCCCRCAGTCATTTGACCTTGGCTTCTGATTTTGATGAGTGGAATCACACTTCTTGGGTACATGACCTAGGAAAGTATGCAGCTGTCTTGGAAAACTTATGTTCCTGGATGGGGTTATATTAATGACTCTGTAGGCAGTACTGTTTGAACCTGTACAGACTCATAGTGTTAGAAGCCACCGTGATGTCTGGGTTTTCAGCCTTCACCATTGATTGTGAACTGTGCCTGTTTGGGTGAGAACGACTACCTTTAGGTAAAAAAAAAAAAAAAAAAAAAAGGAGTCTCATAGTATTTTAGTAAGAACTCAGGTTCTAAACAGAGTAATCTAGAAAAATACAAATCTAACTTAATAATTTCTCCCTAAATTATTTTTTGTGTGTGCTTTGCCTTCCTATACCAACTGTTCAGAATACTGATATGTTGCTGTGATCCATTGAAATAATACTTCAAATCCAAATACTTTTCTATTGGAGGTAAAGTGAGTGCTTTGCAATTCAACATATATCCTTACAAAGTGTAAGGATACATTTCATTTAAAACTAGTTAAAGATGGTCAAAAAACCCTTCAAATACTTGTGAGCTCTTCAGATTTTATATATATATATATATAAAAATATATATAAACATAATACATATACATAATATCAGAATGTATATATTCATCTACATAGGATTAGATAGGTTATTCATTTATCCTATTACAGAAATTTTTTTGAAAATTTGCATTTAACCTTATTGCTAAGAATTCTTTGGAAAAGTTGGAAGACTTTCTGTAGAATCTAAGCTAGAGTTTATCTCGGTTTTGAAGAAAAGTGGTCRATAGAGTCCTGGGAAGAGGCAAACAAGAATTAAATGAATATTTTAAAGACAACTAGAATGTTTAGTTTTGGAGAAAGTGATTTCTGAAGTTTGGAAGAATTCCAACACAAATTACTAAGTGGCCTAATGATCACTAATACTAATAATCACTTGTAACATGTTGTAAGATAAACATGACTAAAACAGATAAGAGATTAAGATGCAGGATCATGTTTAAGAGTACTTTCAATACCATTAAATGGCCAATAGATTTACAGGTAATAAGAAGATTTTGCATGGAYGGAGTCCAGAACAAAAAGATTGGTGACCCAAAATATATACTTGGTATCTTCAGGAAATATTTTATATACTTTTAACTAGAATAATAATATTTGAATAAGAAATACAAATTTGATCATGGTAAAGGAACACATCTCAAATATAGAGTCTGCTGAGGTTTCCAAGTCTCATGTGAGCAGGGCTGCGGTGGGGTCTTAGGAAGATTTCTGGTCCTGCTGAGGATGCAGCCTGGGACAATGGTCCTGCCTGCTGTCAGAAGGTCAGAGAGGACCATCATCAAGATCACTTCAGAAATGCTGGTAARCAACTCCCTTTCCTCAATCAAAATATATTAGCTACAAGAAACAGAATGAAGAGAAATCCTGCCTTTGTCTTCCTGACCATGTGTACATGCACTGGTCATGTTCTTTGAACCACAAATGTTTTCAAATAATGAGGAAGTTCTGTAAAATTGTTTGTCCAAGATTCACTTAAAACAYTCAACTAATCTTTATGCTTTATCAGTGTGAATATTTTACTCAGTCATTTGCTGCTCATCTGATCCTCAGGTTTATTCAAAGGCCATGCGATCCCTGGAATGCTCTGGATCATTAGGACTGCAGTGTGGCTCTCTTTCCTCTTGAAGTTTTMTATTACTCTGTGGTGCAGGATACTGTAATCTTATATAATGATTTCATGTTAGCCTGTGTCATTTCAAATAGAAATAAAAGCCTTTGTCTGAAAATATGTTCTGAAGAGAAAATTAACTTCATTGTGGAACCTTGAGCTCATTTTGAATCATACTTCAAGAGCAACCTAAAGGTTAAAAGATAYACATTTATATGTATGTGTGCAATCTACATGTCAAAAGGAAATTGTTTTGTTGTAATAGGTCTGTTGCTAGGAGGTTTTAGGTACAATGCTCCATGTAACTAAAATTTGAGAAAAGGTAATTGTGATATTATCAGGTAACAACAGTTATAAAAATAGACTTTTATCTCTGAGCATGACAGAAAAGATGGTCTGAGTGGCCTGACCTCTATTCCCAAACAGCAACACAGTAGCATCCTGCAGTACCGTTAAAAAACTACAACGGGAGAGAGCTTTGCCAGGAAGAGATATTCTCAGACCTGACTGACAAAAGTGGCAAAAGTCCTCTTCCCTTAGCACAYTGCTGGGTTAGGAGCTAGAGGAGACCAAACGAACTGGGCCAGGCCCTATTATTCCAGGCAATCGTGCCAGCTAGGTCTGTTCAGGAATTTAGTGGTTTTGATTTTAATTGAGAAGAAGCTGGTGTCCTACACCAAAGCTATTTCTAGTATAGTCCAAAAATGGTTACTTGTACTCCTGTTTGTATCCTTATTTATTGAGTCACCACACATTTCTGACAGAACTGGCCTGTTGCATTCATGCTGTATACCAGTAGATCACCTAGTGTATATGGCTGGGGACAGAGAGTAGATTAATCTTGTACATAACTATGTCTTGTTATTTCAAGAAGTCAGGATTACAGCTTTAAAAAGTGAAACATTTTGTCTTCAGTGCTTTAAGYGGTATAAGAAAGAATATACTAGAGGTTCAATCTGTCCATTGCACCAGAAAATAAACTGGGGTAAAATCTTACTTATGGGCACTGTGCAAAATGGAAAGGCAACAGTAATTGCCATCTCCGGCCACTCTCATGATTKCAAGGGGACCTTCTCTGACCATCCTACCAGCCTTCCCCACTCTCTAGCCCCAAGCTGGCAGGGGCAGTGAGAGAGAGTACACATAAATGAACTGCTCCCCATGCTTCCTAGTGCTTTCCCTTTTATAGAGTGAGGCGGTTGCAATGGTTAAATTCCCAGTTAGGGATTTAATCACTTCAAACCCACCATTTCCTTCTTTTAATGCTCTCCACTAAAGGGTTGCAGATCTGAAAGAGACAGCAAAGGACTGTCATGKCCCTGAGCACATCCCCTGCTCTGGGAGGTTTGGCTGCTGGGCAGGGGCCAGCACAGCCAAGGGCAGCCCCATCCTGTGGTGCCCCAGGGGAGGCTCCTGACATTGACCCTGGTCTTGGGAGCTCTTTTGGCTAAGGCTCCCCTGTCTGATCCTTGCCAGAGCTGCAGCCCCCACTGTGTCATGGCCATGCCCAGCCTGGTTTGGCCCTGCCTTGCTGCCATGGGCTTCTTGAGGACCATGGGGCCAGGGCTGCCCCAGCTGCCCCCAGTGCCTTGCTCCCACATGGCACCAGCGCCAGCACTGGGATATCTTTGGAAGCTATGAGTTTGTTTAAGATACCTGCTTTTGTTAGGTTAATCCTCAGTCTCATGAGGTTTTCCATGTGAGTGCACTGACGCCCATTCCAAAACRCAGCGGTAACACTGAGATGGTTAAATGTAGCTCAAGGAAGAGTAACACTGTTCAGTAAGTGTAAGCTAGCTTTAGCAGTCCTGCAGATATATTTCCACCTACATTAGGAGTTTGGGCATTTAAAAGATTGGGCAAGGCAAACGGGTGATGGCAAGATGTTTTCTTTATCTAGTCACAGCTTCTGGGGCTTCTGGGGCTGGCTTTTCTGTGAGCAAAGCAGTCACAAGAGGTAATCCTCTGCAGCACCTGTCTTAGCTTCTTTTCTGTGTTCACATTACCCCACATGGGATGTCACTGCCATGACTGTAAATCTTTCCCCAGCACTTCCAGACAATCCAAGCTCCAGAATGGGACTCATGTTTTAAGCAAACCAGAGGACTTTCTAGAGTTCCAGAGCAGAATTAGGCTGTCCACATAAACATTTATTTTTTGAATTCTATTTTCTTATGATTTTTGTGACAGTTTTTGTTGGTAACTTTCTTTTGAATAGAATCAAAAGAAAGGAGTAGGAGGAGTTGGTAGTGCTGTTTAGAACATAACTGTCCATCTGAAAAATTAATTTGTCTGCTGCTAAACACAATATTCTGCTTTGTGCGTTGTCCTGTGACTAAGTCTACACATTTGGTAATAGAAGTTAGGTACTGATGAACCATTTATGAAGAAAGGGAGCATAAAAAAAGAGAAAGTATGATTATGCTGCAGGGATGAATCCTGTCAGTATTATCTTGACMTTTAAAGAATTCAATGTATACAGTGGCTAGTGATTTAGAGGAGTTCGTGCTCCCCAGTTTGTACTGCTGGAATAAGATGTTCCTTTTTATGTTGTTCTTTGAATTAGTCATTGATTTTTCAAGCCCAGCATTAACATTATAAAATTGAATAGGCCTGGATTTTTTAATCTCAACACTAGATTGTCATTCAACCAAGCAAACATTTGCCTTTTGATTAGGCATAGTACATTTTTCTACACTCTTCACATTAATTCTAAATTCTACCTAAATCTATGTTAGAATATTTCTTAGTAAAATACATGCTTTTACCAAAAGAAATTCTATATTGAGATTTTTAGTGGCACTAACATGGTGAATAATTCTTAGCTGGCCTTTGGAAGAAAAGACATCTGTATCTTGAACATATATTTTAACCATTGGTAAAGTAGCAAAATAGCCTATCAATAGACCAGTAGGTAAAAAATCTGGGTCATCTAAAATCAGTTGTGTTTTTCACAGTTTCAGTAAAGATAAACATGATGAATCAAAAGTCTCTGTGATTTAGTAGCATGAGAGCTTTCTATGGGGTTTAGACTTGTATGTTACAAATGTGCTYTGCAAAATTTACTGGGACTTCTGTGAAATATCTTGTGGCTATAATAAAGTATAAAGGTATAATAAATTAACAAATTATCTGGAGTATTTTTAATGGAATATGAATTATTCTATAATAAACTACTAACCCAATTGAAATCTGTAATTAGTAAAATTGTTTGCTTCTTCTATCAAATTTCAAATGTCATCCAAGCACATCTTTGACCTTATACTTTGCTGTTGGATACTTCATTTTTGTTACAGAGTAATGGTACAGGCTTATGAAAAGATGACTCATTTAACAAAAGGAAAATTAAATTGAAAAGTAGGACTTGTTAGAGTCTTGCTTCCTCAGATTTCAAAGATGAAGTGAAACAGTTTCAATRCTTTTAAATAGCTAAATTATTCTCACTGCAGTTTTTACTGATTCTTTATCATCTTATCTGTGAGGTTTACATTCATCATTATTGGAGGCTTAGGCTCCAAGATGTAATCATGCTTACAAGCACAGAGTTTTGAGACCCAGTTCTTTAAACAATAGGTTCTACCATAAAATAATTTTTTAGCCTCTTCTTATGGAATGGAAACACTGCAATGGCAATCCATTCTACTGATTTTAGGCCATTTTCATAGGAATTWTAAAAATAAATACCTTTTACTATTATTAAAAAAAATAGATCATGGATAAAGAGAGGCTAAATAAAACACTGTACATTCTTTCTCTCAAGGAGAAAGTGATCATTCTTTCCCCAGAAAGCAGTGGCTTGTATTGTTTGATATCATATGAAATATGAAACCTGATACTCAGACCTCAACCTCCATATAGACAGTTGTGAAAATAATGCTAACTCAGTACAGTTGCAAACTCAAATGAAATGCACTTAAAATTGTAACTCAGATGAAACATTCTGATACTGATGGTACCAAATACTTAGAACAATTTGTATAATACTAATTGATGTATAAATAATATTTCATAGTATTTTTATATAGAAATTTCAAATGTTTTTCAATTGCTTGATTTAAGGAACTGAACATATAAATCTCTGAATATTGCAATTATTTATTTGGATTTTTATCATATATTTTAAAAGCAAAAGAGGCAATTTTAGCCACTAGTCTGTCTTCCTACCTAGCCTAGGCCATACAGTTCTACAGCTGCATGAGAAGTCCTGCTTCAAACTGACAACTTTTGGTTGAACTGCAGCCTTTGAGAATGATCACTAGCCTTGGTTTCAAAAATTCAAGTCACAGAGAACCCCCAAAATACCTTAGCAAATCTTTCAAAACTTCTTAATTATTTTCAGTTTTGTTAACATGTTAACTAACTTAAGTTAGTTCTCAGTACTTCATACTTTGATCAGGTACAAAAAACAAATCCAAAGTCTGAATGATATTTTTGCTGCGCTTCACCAAATTTCTTCTTCATATAAGAGCACAGATATTGGAAATATGTTCTAGTGTTCAAAATACAGAAAAATAGTCTCTGCAGAATACTGCCTGCCTATAATCTCATAACACATGGTCAGATATAATGTGAATTTCTAATTAAAGTTTGCAGATTACAGTTGCATGTAATAAGAGGAAGTCTGTTGTTTAAAAGCTCATGGGTTGCTCAAAAATGAAAGAAGACTGCCAGCTGGACTAGAAAAATGTTGWCAGAAATATCAAAGTATTTGTAAACAAAATAGGTCTAATAAGTCTAATTAATCCAAAATGCTAGCCCCATCTCTATATCCCTTTACCTTTAATTGTAGAATTTAATATTTCCTCCTTTGCTTATCAAATCTGTCATTTTCTGTCCATAGTCTTGCAACAGATATGGATCCAAACTTACTACCTCAATTAAACTAATGAAAACCCAAAGTTTTAAAATTCCTTCTATGAATCAAGAAAGTTCTTCCTATATTTAGCATGCACACCAGTCAAAATTAGGTAACTCAAGTCACTAAGTTAGTGACTTTTAATTTTTTTTCTAAATCTTAGAATTTCATGAATTAAAAATATAGTTTCCATGCAAGTCCAATTGGTTTGGCGTTACACTCTGAATCAAAAGAACAGACAATATTAGCGAAATGAAACAATGAACAAATGAAAGCTTGAGAACTAGCTCAACGCTTTAGGCTCTTGATCTTGCWATTTTCAGCAAGTTATTAGAATGATAAAGAGTCAAGAACTCCCACAGATACCCATGGAGCTCCATAAGGGAGCAACAATCTGTTCACCATATGTAATAATTGCAGGATGGGTTTCTGTGCTACTTAATCAGGCCAGTTAATTGGCAGCAACCACCACCACAAAAACTGAACTTTCAAATTCCTTCTTCCGTATAGACAGTAGGGATAGCTGAAACTCTGAAAATCACTTTGTACTACAAGGCTAGGTATTGTAGAAAAAATGATAATTAGAGAAAAACTTACTTGTAGATAACATAACTGAAAAGAAAAACTGCAGATAATTTTAAAAAGCAAAAATTAGTGTTATCTAGGTTATCCTACAGTCACAATCATTCTGCTGTGAGTAAAATTCCTTATAATGATCTCATTTGAAGGTAGCAGTACCTCTATATGAATCTTATTCCCCTGGAAAGCGTAAAGAACACTCAGAAACCTCACTGGTTGTTCTCAGTTAAAATTYGGCATTGTGCTTTTTTTGACATCAATACTGTTATTCAAGACTCTGATGTTAAAAAAAAAAAAAAGAGTAGACTAATAACATCTTATTTTAATCCTATGCCACAAAGCACTCTCCTAGGTTCTCACAATGAGGTCCAAAAATGAAGCAGACAGATTTTCTTTATAGAAAATGAAAGGAAAAATGTCAGTGCAATTATGAAAGATAACTAAAGAGGGACAAAAATGAACCAGAGAACTTGACTGAACTAGAACAACCAGCTGAGAAGTTGGGCTGATTATATTTAACCTGAATTTCTGATCACGTTACGTCAAAAAAACAAACAACTGTATCACACTGATGTGGAAAATATTAAGGAAAACATACAAACAAACACAGTATTATTTCTAACTTTACAGGAGGAAGAGGCATGGTTTAGACTTAAAACTACATTGTTCTTTTCTTCCCAGCTCTGTGCTCTGTTTCTCCCAGGGCTTATAGAATAGAAAAAYTTGTGTCAACAGGCATTTTTCTTGAGTTCAGAGTCCTCTGCCTTTGACTCAGTGTGTTTTCTCTTACACTGTCTGAAATTTAAAATAGATGGTTAGGATTTTACAACAGTTCAAAGCTTTTATAAACATAAACACACCATGAGATCGTGCTCACATGCTGCAGCATATGTTTCCCATATAACATTTAGAGTAGAAAAATAGTTCAATCAGGTTTTAAAACAGAAGCAGCCTTAGGAGGTACATTAATTTTAGGATATGTTCTATGGAAATGCTTCTGYAGCTGTGAACTCTACTTACACTAAGTCAGGAGCAGAGGAACTCTGGACTTGCTGTTATCCCCATGACAGAAGATAATGTTTCAATTATTCTGGTCTATTTGTTATACAAAATGTTTCTTCCAGAATATTTTCCACTGTATGTCGTTTCTGCTATATGTTTTTTTTTTCTTAAGAACTATGGACAAATTTAGGGGACAATGTGGGGGAAAGATTTGTGTTATGTCCACATTCTTTGACCTTAATAATTAGTCTGATTTTCTAAACCTGTGGTGAGGCTGGTCACAGGAAAGGAAAATTTCTGTCATACGTGTCATCAGACACTGGGTTAATACACATCATAAAACGGAAAATACAATAKATAATAGACAATAATGTAATATTGAAATGATATATAGGTGCATGGMCTACTTATTTATGCATACAAGATACTTCTTATGGCATGGGGTCACTTGCAGACTTAAAAYCTATGCTGAGTAAGTGTATACTTTCTAAGTAAATGAATTCGAAYTCCATGTTACATAGTCTGCTCCTTGGTTTCACACCTGTGCTTAGAAGTCGTACAGTAGCTGTCTGTACTAGCAGCTAAGCTGTTAATTCATTCCACTGGCTCTGCTCCACTAATTAGAGCTCTAGGAGCAAGACAGGAATTTTGTTATTATGGAAGCTTGCACAAGGGATAACACCTGTGCCTCCTTATCCTGCTGTACAGATGAACAGAGCTTTTCTCCAAAARGGAGGTGATCCTTCAGATCCCCTCTAGCCCCAGGTGGACACCTTTCAAGTTACAGTCCTATGACCCAGAAATCCAGCTACTCACTAACAAAGATTTGGGGTTCATCTCTTCTTCTTGGCTGCAAGCCTAACAATCTTAAGATCAGCATCTGCAYAGATTTCCTCACAGGAGTTACGGAGAGCTATTGTGACTTCTCCAAAAATAGAGTACTACTTACTTACCAAAAGATACAACTCAGAGTTTTACATGAATTCRAAACAAAGTAAATGTGACATAGAGCAGGTGGAATCCATGTGACAAAATGCAGAGAGCTACACCTGAACTAGTCATGGTGGGCTTTCTTCACAGTCAGAGGAGAGACCGGGGCCTATCTAAGTTGAGCTGCAATTTATCCTGTCCTAAAACAGAACCCTCTGAGAAGCCAGATGAACTGTCTAAAACTSTCTAAAAGTCTTTAATTCTTCTTGGTGAAGAACTCCTAATGTGAGGAGCTCAGAAGCACGTATGTTGTAGACATCTCAAGCTAGGCACCATGAATGTCGCCCATTGTCTCACCTACATCAACTTGCAGTCTGCTTGCTGCAGGCCTGGGTGTCTCTGCCTTTCTGAGCTGCTGCCAGTCAGCTGTGACAGAGAAATCACTCGAAGTCCCTGCCTTTTAGTCATAGTCATCTAATAGTTCAACAATCTTCTGCTTTGAAGCAAGTAAGCACAACCTAACCCATTTGTATAAAAGAGGCATTTTCTAATTAACAACTCTTCCATTTTTTATCSAAGAATTTTTATCTGCATCACAGGTTTGTCCCGTGCTTGGTCTCTTTGACAAATCCTCAAGAAGAAGCTCTATTGTAAGTTTTCTATCATATAAAGCGTTTGGTTGGTAATACAGCTTTAACAGAAGGCAATACTGAGATTTCTCCCTCGGTTATCCATGAGGTGTACAGAACTTCATGCTTGTCAGCAAATATATTTTCTCTTTTTGAGTGAGKAGTTTATGGTATAATTAATTCTAGGCAGTTTAAATTCCAACCATCTCCTTAKGCATAACATATTTTGCTTTCTTGTCACCTTTCCAATTACCTGATACTGTTAATTTTTTTAGTATTAAGGCAAAAGTTTTTTGTGAACCTGCCTTACTGGTTCACAGCAGGCATTTTCAACCCCTGGAAGAGATTAMTGATATTAAAATTATTAAGGATTATGTACAATATATATTCCAATTATTTCAAGACTTATACACTTCAACTCCTACCAGTTATAAGCCAGCTAAATTTGCTTCTCTTTTACGTCTGTTTAAAAACTATCATAAGCACTTGTTTAAAATATGTTTAGTTTTAGAGTTTTTGGCCTACTAGTTATCCTCTGTTTTTAACGTTATGGAAATTTATCTCACATTATTTATCTCAGTTATTGAAAATATTTTTTCTAACAGCACTAAATAAWCACTGGTAACTAGGAAAATCTGTCATGTGACTCAGGACATACCCCTTTATTAAAGAGGGACAGGTCTCTCTTTAATATCTCTGCTTAGATGATTAAAGGAAAATAGTCTAAATTTGTTTTCTCTAGAGTTTGTTTGTAAGATTTTCTTGGCAAATACTCCCATAAGCAGCAGMAATGTCTCAAGTGCACACAGGTCCTGTCACTGCCTTCCTTCTTTCCAAGTCTTATTTGGATAGGCTTGTTTGAACTAGTGTTTCTCAAACAAACCTGAGTAGTGCTGCTTCTCAGGGTTACATATATATCCGCTGAAGTTAGTGAAAGAGTCTCCACTGCTTTCAAGAGCCTTTTAGTTAAGCCCTGCCTCATTCTAGAAAAATGTCTRTGTTTTCTCCCAACCAGATGACATCGATAGAGAGAAAGATCTTGCTTGCTCTGACCCACTTGCTGACATAATAGAAACCAAGTTTTTTATTAGCATTTGAGAAAAAGCATATATATTTAGTTGGAGATGGATTGCTTTTATCACATTATGTTGGGTTAATTGGCCCTGCCCAAGGCAGATTTTTCCACTGGGTTTGGTCTCCTATGGTATAACAATGCTGCTGTCAGGCTTTTCCCTCTGATTCTTAATGACTCTGTCGCACTACAGCATAAAGCTGTAGAGGCCACAACTTCATTCTCCAGCAGCAGTGGAGGACTGGGGGAAGCAGAGGCTTGCTCCATCACGCCTGTCCTTCCTGTCTTGTCCCTGGAGATGCCTCACACTTCTTTGAGCATGAGACAAAATGCACTTGGGAATCCAGACAGAACGTATGAGTGGAGCTGAGTTATCTGAACTGCATTCTTAATCTGTGCTGCATTCGTGACCTATTTAATTTGTACTAGTTCATCTAAGATAGTATACCTGGGGAAGGGTGACAGCCACAGGATCTGCATGCACAGCAAGGCAAAGACAGTCTTAGGCAGAGGTAATTCTTCAGCTGCACTTTGGAACTAAACAGAGCTTCCTATGCTAGAAAGTTATTTTTATGGTCTCCTCTATAATCTTTCTTAATCTTTCTTGGAGAAAATTATTGGTGTTCCTGGACTGCCTGAAGCAACTGATGAGGAAACATAAAATAAATGCATTTATGTATTTCAGAATACCTTCATCAAGTCAACACTGCAAAGGTTTTGCTTCTCATGGAGCACAACAATCCAGCAGAATATCTGTTCCATGGAGAAGAAAATAATTTTTCACATTTTACCCTTGTTAATGTTTCAATTTTATTACAGTGACAGTTGCTAATTGCTAAATAATACAAGTTACTTGTTAGAAGTTTTTATTAGCATGTCATCATCTCTGCTGAAAACAGGAGATAAATTTAGTGCTTCAGCTACAAGATTTAGGCAAGATTTCATACAAAAAAAAATCAACATGCATTGCAAAAAGTTTTCTCCAAAGTTCAGGTGGATATTGGACTTTTTGTTTTGACCATTAGTATGAACGAGCATCAGAATATAGATATACAGTCTTCAGAGTTGAAACATTAGCTATAGAGTTATTAAATTTATAAACTACAAAATTCTCTTTTTCTTATATTTCAAATAAATTTCAAGTTTTTTTTTTTCCTGAAAGTGCTCTTTCATGACCACAAAAGCTCTACCATGCTCTAATATTAATAGGCTACTAGATGAAATTAATTTGTTGTCAGATTCACAGCACTCAATACAGTGTTAGAAGTGGCATGTAATTAAGACATTTTCTCTTACAAGAAAGAAAGATTTCACTAGTCACARAATCATAATAAGTGTTGTTTTCTGTGCTATCTCTCTGGCAARTATTAAGTTTACATTATTTTTCTCATTTTGTTTAAAGCCCTGAACAGTTTATACCCTAGAAGGCAGAAGACTCTGAAAAAGATTACAGCACACATGGATCTGTGTGATTAAGCCTGTGATGCATGTGTCTTCTTTTTTAATGACTGTAGGTACCTAAGAAATCATTATTTTTCCCTATTTTTAATGTATCCTAATTCTTCTTGGCTGCATCTCTCACTGGTCTGTTCTCCAGTGCTAACATAGACTTATTCACCACAATTTATCCCTGGCTTTCCAGCTCCCTTAACATCCATCTTCCCTACTTAGTTCTAGATTTTGAACAAAATAAAACAAAACAAAACATCATCAATCAGAGAGAGCCCACAGCACCTATCTTGCCCTGAACATGGAAAATAATTTTTCATCTAACAACTCAAAGGAATCTCTTTTTTTTTCAGATAATAACCATATACCTTGAAGAACACAAGGAATGGCTTTGTTTTGATGTGAAGGTTATGAGAAATAAGGGGGAGCTCTCCAAAAYAATTGAGATTGTTCATATTCCCAGGTTATAGGATTTATTTCCTGGAGGATGACAGAAGAGATGTTTCCCCCTAGTATGCACTTCTGCAAAAGCAAATCATTGGATGGTCATCTGATAGAGAGATTACTGCAATGACATGATAAACTACTTCTATTCCCAAGTAAGAATGAGAAACAACCCTCAGAAATTTAAATCAAACCAGAAAAGAACTTCACAATACATAGGAGGTTTTATACTTTTTACTGTTTTTTGGGGGAAATGTACTCAATATCTAAATATATATAGGACTTTACTTTTAAACTACAGACTTCCTCTTTCAATAGCCCATCAATCCAGCTGGAATAGATTTTCTAGATATTTCAGCAACTGGCAGCTTTCATTCCCCTGTTCACTGATGGATATTCAGAAGAGTATAGCACCAAAGAAGATAAGATCTGCTCTCTCATTGCAGTCAGTTCTCTGCCCTTGCAAGCAAATAGGGCACACGAATCTCCATCATAAACTCATTTAATTCCATTCTAAACATGTTAACATTTGTTGTTCTCACTGCTTTTTCTGGAAAGCTGTTCCAGACACCTTCATGGATAGATTTATTTCAGTAACTTTGATGTTAAAGATATTCAATTTATACTCAGTTGTTCTTGWGAAAGCATTGTTCGTTAGCCTAAACAATTTTATTTACTCTTGGCATTTATCTCAGCATACATTCATAATGAGCAGTTATAACTTTCTTTAGCCTGAATTTTTCCAGGCCAAAGAAATCGAAGCCTTCTACACCCTTTCTGAGGATAGGTTATCTTCCCAGTGTTGCTTTTCTGCATCTGTTCTAAGCCAGAATTTACTCTTGAATGTTGTTGACAAGGATTATGTGYCATACTTAGCATGAGGTATCTGAAATGTTTTCTACAACAGCTCTGATACACCACTCCTGTACAGCTGGTACTGCTTAGTATTGTATTTTGTTGTGGCACACCAGTACAAATTGATGATGAAGAGATCTAAGCACCTCCTGTCAGAGTGGTTAATCCGTATCTGAGGACAGGGCACCCCATACCATCTCTGTGATTACACATTTCACATTTTCATACACATCAGCTCATATTTGTCTGCCTTCTTAACTACAGATAYTGCTTTTGCTACTTGCCAGTCATGTGGGATATAACTTTCAAAGCGATGGACACTGAACACTGGGCTACCTGGCTTGCTGAATCCAGTACCTACAACTTTGGGCAGCAGTGCATGAGATGTTTAGTTCAGAACGATTTGCAGAACATATGTTCCACCTGCCACCTGTAGCAATCATCCACAGAACAACTCCTTATAACTAACTTAAGATAGGCAGTAAAAGACAAAAAAAATCATAATTACTAAAATGTCACACAAACATTTCAGGGGAAGTAGGTTACCAATGTCCTGGGTATACTTATTCGTTAAGCAAGGTAAACATATTTGTTAAACAAGGACAGAAAAATCTTGCTGCAGAATCCTCAAATTTGTATGCTAGCTGTTTCAAAGCTTTGGAAGGTAGCWATCCTTAATCTGAATTCACTACGGTCTTGGGATTTTGCTTCCACTTAAATTRAGATAATTCGATTCCTATTATCTGTCCCACTTTTGCYCCCAAATTCAACATTCTTATCTGTATTGACAAGTGAAGCAAGTACTCATTTACTTTTGAGGCCTTTCCAAGATTCTTTCATCTTRACCTTCTCAACAATTTTTTCCCTTGTTTTATTTTTGTTAAAAAGGTTAAGAAATGTCTATTATTATTGCAAATAATCTTTGCAAGCTCTAGCAAAACCTGACTTGATGTCCTCCTGAACTGTTGAAATATTACTGTTTCTAGCATTTAAGTGGGACTTGAATGCTAACCTCTTCTGAAAAACTAGTTCAAGAAGTRAGTTCCCAAGCTTATAAATATTGTACTCAGAATCCTTAAGTATTTTCAAAAGTACACAAGAAACATAAAAGGTTAATTATCAGTGACTTTCATGTAAGTCATTTAGATATTTTAGAAATTTTTATCCAATATGTGAAGAGTATCAGTCATATAATCTGAGTATTTTGTAGTTACCTATTTTGTACACASTGAGGATCTACCATTTATACATTCTGTATTTTCAAGTGTAAAGGGAATAATATTTTTCAAAAAACAGCTTTCCATATGTGCTTATGATCAGTATCATTTTAGTGCACRTGTTCCTTATCTAGCATTTCACGTTTTTGTTTTGAATTCATATAAAATTCATCAGCTCTAAATATTTAAAATTACTGGCTTAGCTAAATGTTATCATCATTTAATTTACTAAAAACTAATAAAAAATATTCTATTTTAGAATGAAGAATGAAATAGGTTAAAGCCTCCTGCTAGATCTTTTCAGGATTTGCACAATTATAAGACTGTTCCTCCTGAGTAGTTGGAGGCAATTTTAAATTGAGATACTGTTTCATGATTTTACATTCTCGATTATTGCTAGGGAACCAGCTGCAAATGTCCTGTCACTTTTAATACAGACATGTATTTTACTTCTGATTCATATATAATCACTGACAGTAAACTGGAGATTTAAAAAGCTTTTTAAAATGAGGTTTCTTGGTATTTCATCTTGAGTATATACACTATGACAATCTGACAGCTGAATAAACAGTAAATAGACTTTTTTCCTAAAGGACAATAACTTCATAAAAATCAGAAAATAAGAATTTGATATACTCTCAAGGTTATATAAAGACAAAACAACAATTAAATATCAAKATTATCTACATAAAGGAAAGACTGCCTGCCACTATATTTTAGACACAGCTCACATATACTGAGATGAAGCACTCAGGGGTCTCTTCTCCCAGTAACTCATATGCAGGCACTACAGGTACTAAAATCTTATCCTCATTGCATGGACAAATCACTGCAATTTGGATCACTGGTCCTCCATCCATGGCCACAGAATAAGAGTGGTGCAGAAGACAGCGTAGTTCAACAGTTTGCATCTTGTCTGGAAAACAAACTCAGGACTGGAATGATTATTAAAAAAAAAGAAAGAAATTGCATGCACAGGTCTTTTTTTTATTGTTGCACATTAGCACTACGTAGGACTAACCCTTTGAATAGTAAACATGTCTAGGAAAGAGTTGTTTAGATTCGACCAAAACCACGCAAGGAAGTGAGTCAACAATTAAGTAGTGTGAAGGATGAGTGGTCACTCCTTGTCTCTCTTTGGCAGAGCCATAAGTAAGGACATGACCACTCGACTCCTGGATGGAAAAATAAGTCATGCACTTCATTGGCTGACTGCAATATGGCAAGGCCTTAGAGACAGCTTCATATAGACACCCAAGTCATATCTTTTTGATTTCCTGTGCCACCACAGCTTGCATGAGGACACAGARGAATGATTTTCTTAGGAACAGCTGGAGAAAGACAGGACATTTAAGGCATAGCCAGTGCACTGCTGGATAGTGCACCAGACTCACACAATAGAGATCCAGCAAATCATCTCCACCTCCTTCTCCTACTCTGTTAGGCCTGTCTATTCCTCCTCCTTTCCTGTCATACATCTCCTGGTGAAGCATCTCAGAGAGGTATTGCACTAAGTACAGTCTTCTAAGTCTGGGACTCAGGTGTTTTGGGGGAACTTGTCTTCTATCCAGTCAATTTCTTTTCTTATAAAGGTACTGTTTACCTACTGAAGTCCTCTTTTGTAACTACCTGTAGCTACAGAGATATTGCCTCATTGGATTCTATGTTGCCTATGCATAGTGCATCCTGGAGCCACATTCTTAGCTGCTCTATAAGGAGATGTCTTCCCTGGCTCAGAGCTGTAGGTGGTATGGCGAGAGGCAGSAATGAAGCAGTACTGATTCCAAAAATTTCTGAAGCACACACATTCAATTGTAGAAACATATTATTTATTTTATAAATGAAATCCCAAAAGATCTAATCAGAACAACATTAAAAAAAAGGCCTAAAAAGGAGGACCACTGAGAAGCATTAATATCTACAGGGAAGAACACTGAATACTAGTGTGAAAACAGGAGCAATGCAATGTAGTAGGCTAGATGCACCCTATCCCTCTTTCTGTTAATTGTAGTCATATTTCCAGACCCATTAGTCTGGATCCACAGTGGTTATGACAAGGGAAATACGCCATTCTGACCCAGTTATCTTCTATATTAGAGAGCTCAGCTCTGGAGGTTCTTTAATACATTCAAACCTCCAAACATGCCAAACCACCAATAGCTGACAGACRGTGTAAGCTTGGCAACTCACTGTCTGCACACATGCAATTATTGCCACTAGAGTTCCAAACATGATGTAGCTGCACTGAGAAACTTGTTAACAAAGCAATTTAAGAGGCAAAGTGGTAATGTGAAGATTGATCCTTTGTGCTACAAGTGTAGATGTCATGTATCTCACTAGCTTTGTAGCCGTGACACTGAAGGGACCTAAACAAGTATCAGTATGTGTTCACTGAGTCACAGTTGGCTAGTGGCAGCACAGGGAGATGCCCAGGTCTGAAGAAGAACATCAGACTTTTATTGAAGACAAAATCCGCTCAGACACGCTTGATCTTCCTTTGCCTACCTAACAGTYATTAATTATCGTCTCTTCTTAAGATGAAGAGAAGGGTCTGTAAAGAACACCAGATTTACACACCTAGAGTGACAGACTGTAAATTATCTCAGATGTCCATGAAATCAGTAAGGTCTGATGATCAATTTTTCCTGAAAATGTAAAGTCTAGTATCTAAAAGTAGCCCCATGAACCCCACCATGAACRAGTAACACCTACTCATAGTGAATTCAGATCGTCAAACAGATGCAGCTAGAGATGAGGAATACTAGGCTACAAGGGAATGRAAAAGAAGCTGTTAAGAAAATGTRTTTCAAAGAGCCCCYTATGGCCACATTTCATACATGTGTTCACATGGAAACAGATCTAYTGACCCTACCAGTTCTTCTGGGCCTTCCTCCTTCTCCCACTGCACAGTGAACGCAAAGAAAGAGCCTGAAGCTCTCCCACTCTATGCCACTACATGGGAACTCTCACTATGCGTTGCATAGGAACTTGAAGGGTTAATAACACTCTTCTGTGATAATAGTTTATTTTATGAACTAAAGTCTAAAATTCCAGTGATGCACTTTTAATTGAAAAAAGCCTTATTGCCTTTAKTGTTCAGTATCATTACGGTATCGTCCAACATTCTCATATTATTACTTCAAAACTCAGAGGCCCCAAAGTAGCTTCCAGTTTTATTCATTTTTTTTGCATCTTTAGAAGGAAAGACACATTGCTTCTTAAGAAATGTGTCTATTAATTTTTGTGATCTAAAATGAACATGAAATAGCAATAGAATGAATATTTCATTCTTTCTAGTATTCTGCTCAGAAGGAATGAATAAACCTCCCAAGAAAATAGTGTTATAGTGTCTAGTCTCACTGAATAGTGATTTACAGGGCAAATATATATAACTCTCCTAAGGCATAGTAGAGTCAGAAAAAAAGAGAAAAAGAGGTATTATGTGCTGCTCTGTCAACAAAAACACTAAGAATGCTGCTTCTGAAACTGCTWTTGCAATCTCCCAATCTCCTTTTTTTTAACAACTTTTTTCATTAAGATTTTATTATATTGTTAAYTGTAGATCACTGTCCTGGTGCTTTATCCTGGCGCTTTACACAACACTGAATATTAATAAATAAATCTAAAAATTAAGATGTAAAAAAAACCAGAATATAATTACTTCATTTTAAAAAGCATCTTTTAAGTTTCAGTTGAAAGGGAATAGGCTTATATTATCTCCTATATTTTTGAGACATGCTGAGAAATAGATACATTGGTAATTGGAGATCMCTGTGTCTTATCACAGTAGAATGGCAGCTTCAGGCTCTTTCTTTGCGTTCACTGTGCAGTGGGAGAAGGAGGAAGGCCCAGAAGAACTGGTAGGGTCARTAGATCTGTTTCCATGTGAACACATGTATGAAATGTGGCCATAAGGGGCTCTTTGAAACACATTTTCTTAACAGCTTCTTTTCCATTCCCTTGTAGCCTAGTATTCCTCATCTCTAGCTGCATCTGTTTGACGAACTGAAAAACATTTTAGCAAAAATATTACAGTGTGTGAAACCTTTTCCYGGAGATCAAGTTCATTTCTTCATTTTATCTCTACTCATCACTAATGCTAGTGTGTAGCCTGACGTTGGTGCCATTTTGACTTTTGTGATTTACCTAGAGTTAAGTGAAACCCAGTATTGTCATGCCTAGAAATAAACCAATAAAGTATCTCTTTGGTCTTTTCAAACCTAATGCAGGTATTTCCAGTAACCTTTCCCATGTGCAGAGTCTGTGGCTCCATCTCCATCAGGGTTTCAGTTTGAAACAACAGCTTGGGCTTGAAGGTAAGCTGTAAGTGTCCCCATTTCTCATGTACTGACTCAGTTTGTAGAGCAATGGTAGGTAGGAATTGGATTTCTTTCAGAAGAAACTAAATGGGAAGCCCCTGTGAGGGTACATTACATCCAGACACAATCAGAAATGCACACAGTGGTAGGAACCAAAGACTGGCCCTTCAACAGCTTCAAGGTGCACGTGTGGTACAGTTTGGTGCAGGAGATCAGACTACATCTAGTCGGATAAAAACCCTGAGCCAGAGGTTATGTGAAATTAGGGGACTCAGCATCAAATCCTTTRATCTACTAATCCATGCCTGTTGTGCAAAATTATTTGCTTGCATAGAYATACTCTGTGTCTCACAGCTTAGATTCCCACCTTCTGACAGGAGACAATCACAAGAGGAGCCATTATCCTTCTTTTTGTGTAATGGCTGTAAACACAGTGACTATCAACAAAATTGAAATAATATTTTTTTTCTACTTCCTTAAAAGGAAGCATATTTGTCTATGGAAATTCAGTGTTTACAGAAAATGATTTTCAGCAATATTCTGCTGTTCATTCAATTTTCCAGCAAGACTGACTGATACTGAGTGGGTGGCAAGGTGTGACGCCAAGGTCACAGAATCATTGCTTTCCCCAAAACTGCAGCCCACGATCTTGCTGACAAGTAGTCCTGCTTTACACAGGCTAAAAGCAGCCTCCACCCGTTAGGAATTAAAGGAAATAACCATATAACTACAAGCCACAGAAGAAAAAAGGAATAACAAGAGTTAACGATCCCCACAGAAATGAACCTGGTTGTTAGGTGTACACTAAACAAAGGCAGTAAACAACTCTGCTAGCTGGATTACTGAACAGCACATTCCTCCGGGGTGACAGTAGTGGCATTATTTTGTTGRCTAGTCTAGAATGCCCAACTTGGAAACAATGCATTCTACAAGATTTTTTAAAAAAAGATTAATAAGTATTTAAGATTAAAAACATAGCTCTGAGCTCCTCTTATTCGCCACCTACTTGGATAAAGATAAGTAGCCCAGTGCAAATTACAATGTGTAGAGGAGTGACATTCTTTTCTTCTGTGCTCCTTGTGATTATTTGTTGTATTCTTAGTGACACCTGATCTCCTGCTGTCCCTATGTTGTGCTCCATATGAAGRCTAAATGTGAAGAAAGTTACATTTTTGCCATTCAGAGCAGAATAACTCAAGTATTGTGCATTTTATTCAGAATTACTGGAAATATTTTGTGTAGCTTGATTCTTCCATGCGCTCAGTATCATCGACTAAATGGATGAGAAAAAGGTAATGAAGCCTGTAAACATGWTGAGAGGAAATAATTAAAATATGAAATGCTTTATTATGTCACTCAGTGGCAATATAAGTATGTTTTGAAGGTATATATCTGCCTGTGGTTCCAAAACGTCAGGAATAATGCAGAGAAAATGAAATAATCTCTATCAAACATAAAAGGATGACATGAAAATAAAAAATGTGACATAAATTCTAATCACTAAGTAATGCAGATAAAGATATTGCCAGATGGCTTTCAAGTCATAACAAAATGGAGAGATACAAGCTTAGAAAACTCATTCACACACTTAGAAAATACCCTCTTCCATGCATGGGAGCTCCAGACCCACCTCTCTTATTTCTGCACACAGAAAAAGTGCAACAGAAGCCAAAGGAAGCTTACAGTCAAGAAGCCTGTCTGRCCTTCTTGATCTTTTACAGTGTCATGCTCTGTGTCTGTGCAACCTTGTGTTGCAGAGGCAGAAGTYCATCTCAGGAGCAGCATGGAAGAGTACCCAAAACCTAGACAGCCCAGAAACATGCCCCTCGCCTGGAACTGGGCAGCGCTGTGGCAGCCGGTCACCTCAGGCGTCTGGGCCACATGGGACAACCGAAAAGAGTTTGTCCCCGTCCCCTTGACACCCTCCCTTCAGGTACTTGTACACATTGGTAAGATCCCCCCTCAGGCTTCTCTTCCCCAGGCTAAACAGGCCCAGCTCTCGCAGCCGTTCCTCATAGGGCAGATGCTCCAGCCCTCGGATCATCTTTGTAGCCCTGTGCTGGACTCTCTCCGGTAGCTCCATGTCTCTCTTGTMSTGKGGAGCCCAGAACTGGACACAGTACTSGAGATGAGGCCTCCCCAGGGCTGAGTAGAGGGGCAGGATCACCTCCCTCCACCTGCTGGAGTGGAGAGTGAGGACTCCACTCTTCCTAATGCAGCCCAGGAGACCACTGGCCTTCCTGGCCACAAGGGCACATTGCTGGCTCACAGTTAACTTGTTGTCCACTCCCAGATCCTTCTCTGCAGAGCTGCTCTCCAGAAGGTCAGCCCCCAGCTTATACTGGTGCCTAGGGTTATTTTTCCCTACGTACAGGACTCTGCACTTGCCCTTGTTGAACCTCAGCAGGTTCCTCTCCACCCAACTCTCCAGCCTGTCCAGGTCTCTCTGAATGGCAGCACAGCCCTCWGGTGGATCATCCACTCCTCCCAGCTTGGGACCATCGGCAAACCTTCTGAGGAGGCACTCCGTCCCCTCATCCAGGTCATTGATGAAAAAGTTGGACAGGATGGGACCCAGCACTGAGCCCTGGGGAACTCCACCAGCCACAAGCCTCCAACTAGACTCTGCACCACTGAYSAYRACCSYCTSASCTCTRCCTTTCAGCCAGTTCTCAAGCCACCTCACTGTCCACTCCTCTAACCCACACTGCCTGAGCTTGTCTAGGAGGATGTTTATGGGAGACAGTGTCAAAAGCCT